>NW_003852725.1:264740-292255 GCF_000181295.1 Otolemur garnettii
GCCTGACCATTTTTTGGTTGCAGCCATCATTGTTGCTTGGCGGGCCCGGGCTGGGGATTCGAACCCGCCACCTTAGGTGTATGTGGCCGGCGCCTTAGCCTCTTGAGCCACAGGCGCCGAGCCAGGTCTGCGTATTTCTTGTAGAGCTGGTCTTGTTGTGATGAATTTCCTCAGGGTTTGTATATCTGCAAAAGATTTGATTTCTCCATCAATTTTGAATCAGGATACAGAATTCTGGTCTGAAAATTGTTTTGTTTGAGAGTGTTAAAAATGGATGACCATTCTCTTCTGGCTTGAAAAGGTTCAGTTGAAAAGTCTGCTGTCATCCTAATGGTAGTGTCTCTGTAGGCTAGTTGGCACTTCTGGCTGTTAGCAGAATTTTTTTTTTTCCACTTGACTTTGGCCAAGTTAATTACAATGTGTCTTGGGGAAGCTCTGTTTGAGTTGAGATGACACAGGGTTTGATATCCATCTCAAAGGAGTGTGTTGGGATTTTTAGTAAAACTTGGAAAGTTTTCATTTGTGATGGTCCCCAGTAGGGCTTTCATTCCTTTGGGATAATCTTCCTCTTTAGGGATTCCTATTATTTTTATGCTTGGATTCTTCATGGAGTCTCATAGTTCTCTAAGTGACTTTTCTGCTCTAAGTGACTCTCTCCTTATCTGCCTCTTTAACTACCTGGGTTAACTCCAAAACTTTATCTTCTAGCTCTGTTCTTTCTTCTCCATGGTCTAATCTATTTTTGATACTTTCTCCTGCATCTTTACATTCCCTGATTATCTCCTTCATTTCCTTAAGCTCTGCCATATCCTTCCTATATTATACATATCTTTTGTCTGACTTTCGGTTCTATCTTTCCATTTTCTTGTCCATTCCCTTTGTCTTCATCATCCATATTTTAAATTCTCTTTCTGTCAAATTAATTCTTTAGAGATAGAGTCTTCTGTGGTAGCTGCCTTGTGGTCCTTTTGGGGAATTGTTCTGTTTTGGTTTTTTATGTTGCCTGAATTTTTCTGTTTGTTCTTCCTCATGTGTTCTTTCTTCTTGTTCAACTCCTTGTCCTCTTTTATTCTTGCTTCCTCTTTTGTTTCAAATTAGCTTGTCTTAGAGCTTAGGTCTTGAAGTGGCCTCTTGGTATAAGTCAAAAGGAAGAGAAGAGTAAGGTACAAGCAGGGAAAACAAGAGGAAGAGAAAGAAGTAAAAAGAAGGAAAGAACAAAAGAAAAGAGAAAAAAAGGGAAGGGAATGAAAGAAAAGCATTGGAGAACATTTGAGGATGAGGACAGGAAGAGAGAATGAGAGTGATAGAAGAAATGGTATTGATTGGCACAGTGTTGAGACCACACACACCTGTAATTCAAGGATTCTGAGGATCTGGGCTCAGTTGGTTCCTCGAATTCAGGAGCTCCTTTCCAGCCTAAGCAAAGCCAAACTCTTCCTCTGCCATGACCAAAAATACAGGAGTGCTTGCTCTTGATGAAAGTAAAATTGGAAGTTAAGAATAAAACAAACCAAAAAAATTAGCAAAAAGAAAACACAACAAAAGAAAACAAAAAAGCTCAAATAGCCAAAACAGTAGCAACCTCAGCAACATAGAAGAGGAAAAGAATTTTAAAAAGTTAAAAAAAATTTTAAAAATTATTTTAAAAATTATGTATATATGTATGTATATATTTGTGTGTGTATTATATATACAGTGGAAGGGACCAACTTTAATAGGAATATATATAGGAATAGGAATATATATATATATATATATAGCAATATATCACCAGGAGGTGGTGTGGGTTTTTGTTTTTTTTTTTTTTTTTTTTTTTAGGAGACGGAGAACACAGCCGGCAACGTCTATGGTCCTATTCCTAACTTAGTTGCTCCTGGTGATCACCTGATTGTTTCCTCAGCATTCAGACCCTGCCAGGTTGGGATCTTAAAGCTCTCCAGAATACTTCAGTGGCAGGTGTTACAGTGCCCCCTGACACCAGTTCCCATGGGTTTGGGAGTCCCTCTGCCTGACCCAAGAGTAGAGTTCTGATCCTGGCAGGTGGGATTAAGACAGCCATGCTTTAGATCCCTGCTAAAGACCTTCTCATGACCTTCCCACAATGGCAGCCCCTTGGATGCTGAGCTCTTCCCAGTATGACTGCCCTGCCAGCCACCAAATCCATTCCAATCTGGTTGCTGTCCTATATTTTTTCTCATTGGTCTAGTTGTCTGTCTTTATGCTGGTAGCAAACTACTTTGATTACTATACCTTTGTAGCCTGTCTTGATAGTAGAAAGTGTTGGGCTCTTCATGTTAGTTTGGCATTCCGTATGATTTTCGGATTGCTTTTTGTTAATTGTTTGCTTATGATATTGATTATTTTATTTTATCTTTTGGATACAGAGTCTCTCTCTGTTGCTCAGGCTAGAGTACCATGGCATTAGCCTAACTCACAGTAATGCCAAACTCCTGTGTTTTAAGTGATCCTTCTGCCTCAGCCTCCTGAGTAGCTGGGACTGTAGGCACCCATCATGATGCACAGCTTATTTTTCAGTTTTTCATAGAGACGGGTTCTCCCTCTTGCTCAGGCTGGTTTAGAGCTCCTTAGTTCAATCACTCATCCCACATCAGCCTCCCAGAGTGCTAGGGTTACAGGTGTGAGCCACTGCCCTGGGCTGACTTTGATAATTTTAAAGAGATTGCTTTAAATTTGTAGATCATTTGGGGCAGTGTAGACATCTTCACAATACTAAGTTTTCAAATCCTTGAAGAAGAGCATGCTTAAGATTTTGTCATTTAATATTTATTTATTTGTGGGTTTTCTGGTTTTCCTTCTGCTATTGATTTCTAGTTTCATTCCATTTCTGTTATAAATAGTTTGTTAAGATTTTAACTTATAAAAATTTATAGGTTCTTTTTTCCTCATTATTTATTTTGAGACAGAGTTTCACTGTGTGGCCCTGGGTAATGTGCTATGGCGTCACAGCTCACAGCAACCTCAAACCCTTGGACTTAAGTGATTCTCTTGCCTCAGCCTCCCAAGTAGCTGGGACTGCAGGTACCAGCCACAACACCCGGCCTTTTTTTGGTTGCAGTTGTTGTTTAGCAGGCCCAGGCTGGATTTGAACCCACCAGCTCCAGTGTATGTGGCTGGTGCCCTAGCTGCTGAACTACAAGCACTGAGCTGTTTTTTTTTTCTTTTTAGCTTAAAATGTGTTCTATCTGGGAGAATGTTTTATGAGCTGTTGAGAATGCTATATGAGCTACTATTGTATGGGGTGTCCTCTATATGTCTATAAGGTATTATTGTTTTATAGTGCTTTCAAAGTATCTGGTCCTTTATTAATATTATATCTTGAGTTATTCATTATCAAAAGTGGGGTATTGAAGTATCCTGCCATTATTATATTGCTGTATGTTTCCTCAGTTCTGTCAATGTTTGCTTTATGTATTTGGAAACCCCAATTTTACACATATCATGTACACCTCACACATACATGCATATGTATAATATTTTATATGTGTTACATATATGGAAAACATAAATATAGTTTGTAAGTGAGAAAATTATTTTGTTGATCTTTCTGTATCTTTTATGACAGTTTTGACTTAAAATATATTGTATAAAATAGAACAAGTTTGCCCCAAAATATAGTGCTCCTGATTGTGACTTCAATATATGCATGCAGTAGTATCTTTTTTGTTGTTGTTCTTGCCACTTTTATCCATTTTGTTCTTTGATCTAAGCAAGTGTCTCATAGACAGTATATAATAGGATCTTGTTTGTTATTTCTTTAAATATCTTTGTAATACTCAGTTGTGAAGTTTAGTCCATGAATGTTTACATAACATTCTGAAAGGAAGGACTCACTATGGCCATTTTATTGTGTATTTTTTATTCTTGTAGCAGTTTTGCCCCTCTTTTCCTCTTCTCTTTTGTGTCTCGTTGATTTTCATAGTTATATGCTTTGGCTCTTGTCTTATTTTAGTGTATTGCCATGTATGTATTTTTATTGTCTTTACCATGGCAATTACACAAAACTTATAGTTACAATAGATATAAACTAGTAAATCTCAACTTAATTTTAGTTGCTTATAAAAATTATTCCTCATTTCATCTGCTATCTGCTTTGTTATTTATATCATCAGTTATATCTTTTATTGTATACCCATTAACACACATTTAGTATCATTTTTCTCTTTTTGTCTTCAAATTTTAGAGCTTGGTTAAAAGTATTTTCTGTACCATCATTTTAGTACTACAGAATTTTACTTATACATGTTTCTCAGGGATTTAATTATTATTATTTTTTTTTGTTCCTCATATCTACTTATTTTCAATGAAAGGAGCTCACTTTGTCTTGTGGAACAGGGCCAGTAGTGGTAAACTTTTTAGCATCTAGTTATTTTGATGTCTTTATTTTTTTTTCCTTCATTTAGAAGGGTAGTTTTGCTGGATATCGTATATCTGCTTTGAAGTTTTTATTCTTTTACCACTATGACACTGAACTCTTTTCTGGTAGTTATCTGTTGTTTAATCCACTAGTAAATCATAGGAGCATGCTCATAGATGACACATCACTTTTCTACTGCTGCTTTCAATATTCTCTTCCTGTGTGTGACTTTCACAACTATGCTTATAATCTGTCTTGTTGCAGGTCTTTTTGTGTTTATTCTCGCTGTATTATGTCGTGCTTCTTAACTTTTTATATCCTTTTTCTTATATTTGAGAATAACTCAGTCATTTCTGATTATATTCTTTAGCTTCACAATTTCTTTTTATGATTTTATTTTTTGTTGATGTTCTCATTTTCCTGACTTTATTTAGTTGACTATATTTGCATTTTATTTGTTCAGCATCATTAAGATGAATATTTTTAATATTTCTGATAATTTATACCTCTCCATTCCTTTATGGCTGAGTTCTGTTTATTTATTTTGTTTCATTGATTGAACAATGTTACCCTGATATTTTGTCTGTGTTTTAATGTTCATTTTTGATTTGAGGGCTAATAAAGATCCATCTTTCACCAAATTTGTAAAGTTGCTTTGTCCTGGGGTACTCTGACACCAACTAACTTTACTAGAGAGTCAAGGAGCCTCAAATGTGTTCTGAGGATGTTTCTTATGTGAAATTGTGTGTTTATTGTAGTTCAAACAATAGTCCCACATTTCTTCTTTACAGCCTGTCATCATCTGTTACACCTGTTCTCTGTTGCTGGTATTGGAGTCTCTCTGCTGCTGTAACAATCTTTTTACCTTTTGTTTCAGTTCACCTAGTCTGTGTTTCAAACTATAGCACCATTCTTTTCAGCTCTGCATTCTGGAGGACAGATACCAGCCTTTTTAAAGTCCCCTAAAAGCCAGAAAGGGGGGATATAGGTGTCACTATTTTCTTTTCTTTCTTTCTTTTTTATTTTTTTAAAAAACAGAGTCTCATTTTATCGCCTTCGTAGAGTGCTGTGACATCACAGCTCACAGCAACCTCCAACTCCCGGGCTTAGGTGATTCTCTTGCCTTAGCCTCCCAAATAGCTGGGACTACAGGTGCCTACCAGAAAGCCTGGCTTTTTTGTTGTTGTTGCAGTTTGGCTAGGTCCGGGTTTGAACCTGCCACCTTCAGTCTATATAGGGCTGGCATCCTACCCACTGAGCCACAGGTGCCGCCCAGGTGTCACTGTTTTCTTTCTTATTTGAGACAGAAGCTGAAAGTTGGAAGTTTACTTCTATATACCCCAGGCTGTGTTAAAAAGAAAAGGCCATGGTGGGTAAACATAACAAACTTTTCTTTCCTTTCTAGGTCACTTTTGGCATTGTGCTTACCTGGTGTGCTGCAAACTCTTTTATTTGATTCTTAGAGTTCTAACAAATCAATTCAGTCAATATAGTTTTGTTTTATTTATTCAGAGTCTGTATATTGTATTATGCCATTTTGCTAATATGCCTGGTATAATTTCACATATTAAATTTATAAAGTGTATTCATCTGATTTTTTTCTTCTCTGCTTTTATTTAACTCAAAATAGCTGATAACATGAATACATTTAAAAAATCTCCAATACATCAGGTTCTTAAAAAAGGAAATAAGTAGGATAATTTGTTATTTTTTTTCTTTCTTTCAGCTGTGTCTTCTCATTCCACCCAAGACCATTTGCCAGAGCAGGGAATAAATGTTTCATTCCAAAAAGTGTTACTACGAAGCTATAGAAGCTGTGGTCTTGAGGATTTAAACTTAAGGAAAGACTGGGAAAAGGTGGATGAGCATAAGAAGCAGAGCAGTTATTATAATGAATCTAACCAGTGTTCAGCAACTGGCCATAGCAAAATCTTCCAATGTAGTACATGTTTGAAAGTTTTCAAAAACTTGTTGAATCTAAAGAGACATAAAATGAGACATACTGTAGAGAAATCATGTAAAGAATGTGGAGAAGCTTTTAACCAGTGCTCACACATTACTAAACACACGAGAATTCATAATGGAGAGAAAGTTTACAAATGTGAAGAATGTGGCCAAGTCTTAAAATCCTGCTCAAGCCTTTCTAATCATAAGATAACTTACACTGGTGAGAAATTGTATAAATGTAAAAATTATGGCAAAGCTTTCAACCACAGCTCAAATCTTAGTATACATAAAAGAATTGATACCAGAGAAAAATCTTATGAATGTGGGAATGCCTTTAAGCACTACTCATACCTTTCTGAACATCAAAGAATCAATCCTGGAGATAAACTCTACAAATGTGAGGAATGTAGAAAAGCCTTTAACTGTTGCTCAGACCTTAAAAATCATAAGAGAGTTCATACTGGAGAGAAACCATATAAATGTGAAGAATGTGGCAAAGCCTTTAACCGTTGCTCAGACCTTACTATTCATAAGAGAATTCATACTGGAGAGAGACCTTACAAATGTGAGGAATGTGGCAAAGCTTTTAATCACATCTCAAATCTTAATCTACATAAGAGAGTTATTCATACCAAAGACAAACCCTACAAATGTGAAGAATGTGGCAAAGCCTTTATTTATTGCTCAGTCCTTAGCAAACATAAGAGAGTTCATACTGGAGATAAACCCTACAAATGTGAAGAATGTGGCAAAGTCTTTAATCAATGCTCAGACCTCACTAAACATCACAGAATTCATACTGGAGAGAAACCATACAAATGTGGAGAATGTGGCAAAGCTTTTAACCGCAGTTCAAGCCTCAGTATACATAACAGAATTCATACTGGAGAAAAACCTTACAAATGTGAAGAATGTGGTAAAGCTTTTAACCGCAGCTCAAGCCTAAGTATACATAACAGAATCCATACTGGAGAAAAACCTTATAAATGTGAAGAATGTGGCAAAGCTTTTAACCATAGCTCAAACCTTAATCTACATAAAAGAATTATTCACACCAGAGAAAAACCCTACAAATGTGAACAATGTGGCAAAGCCTTTATTCATTGCTCAGTCCTTACTAAACATAAGAGAATACACACTGGAGAGAAACCCTACAAATGTGAAGAATGTGGCAAAGTCTTTAATCAATGCTCAGACCTCACTAAACATCATAGAATTCATACTGGAGAGAAACCGTACAAATGTGAAGAATGTGACAAAGCCTTTAACCATGGCTCAAGCCTTAGTATACATAAAAGAATTAATCATACTGGAGAAAGGCCCTACAAATGTGAGGAATGTGGAAAAGCCTTTAACCGTTCCTCAGACCTTACAAATCATAAGAGAGTTCATACTGGAGAGAAACCATATAAATGTGAAGAATGTGGCAAAGCCTTTAACCGTTGCTCAGACCTTACTATTCATAAGAGAATTCATACTGGAGAGAGACCTTATAAATGTGGAGAATGTTACAAAGCTTTTAACCGCAGCTCAAGCCTTAGTATACATAAGAGACTTATACATACTGGAGAAAAATCACACAAATGTGAAGAACGTGACAAAGCTTTTTACCATAGTTCAAACCTTACTAATCATAAGAGAATTCATTCTGGAGAAAAACCTTACAAATGTGAAGAATGTGGCAAAGCTTTTAATTGTTGTTCATACCTTACTATTCATGAGAGAATTCATACTGGAGAAAAACCCTACAGATGTGAAGAATGTGACAAGGCTTTTAATCGCAGCTCAAGTCTTAGGGTACATAAGAGAATTCATACCAGAAAAAAAATCCCTACAGGTGTGAAGAATGTGGCAAAGTCTTTAACCAATACTCCTTTCTGTATATAACACAATTCATAGAAGAGAAACCTTACAAATGTGAGGAGCGTGGTAAAGCCTTTAAGTGATGCTTATACTCTACTAAATATAATACATTCTGAAGAGAAATATTACTAAAGTGAAGAATGTAGGAAAGCCTTTAACCAATGCTTACCCAAAATTTACACCTGAGAGAAACTACAAATGTGAAGAATATGGGAAAGCCTTTACTTGGTGCTCTTACCTTACTGTATATGAGAGAATTCATACTTGAGAAAAATCCTACAGATGTGAAGAAAGTGGGAAAACCTTTAATAAATGCTTTAATAAGTCATGATTACTTAACAGAGAGTCATACTGGGTAGTAGAGATAAAAACGTAAGAACTGTCAAAATACTATTCAGAAAGTAAAAGTCTTAGAGTGCACCAAAGTGTTCATACTGAGAAAACTATTATGACTATAAAGAGCATTACAATACCTTTATTTCTATTACAGTTTTTTTTTTGCATAGGAGAATTGGTACTACCGTGTTCCCCCAAAATAAGCCCTAGCGGGATTTCTATGCATTTGTTAAATAAGCCTACCCCTATAATAAGACCTATGCAGATACGCTGCATAGCCATGCCATGCATTTCAGCACAGAGCCGTAAGGAAGACTGGAATACCTTTTATCTGCCACAGCTCCTTTCTCCTAGCCATTCATACTTGCGTGGGTGTGCATGTGGTAACCGCAGTCATAGGCATCCTATTGCGTGTGTGTGAACGGCTAGGGGAAAGGAGTTCATGCATCACTAGTGCCAGCCCCACCAACAAGATTGGCTCCCCCTGTCAGGTTCCAGAAGAAGATGACTTAACTGTATTTGTATAAATGTAGATTGTTGTATTATACTTAATGAAAATAAGACATCCCCTGAAAATAAGCCCTAGTATGTCTTCTTGAGAAAAAATAAATATAAGACAGTGTCTTATTTTGGGGGAAACACGATAGCATGGAACCTTCCATAAGATAGTCAGATTTTAAGAGAATTCAGATCAGAGAAACTCTACAGATGTATAATTGTATAAAAGCAGGTTATTAATTACATAGAAGAATCCAGTGTTAAAATTGTTAGACAATTTATATATATATGTACATTTAATAGGAGCAGGAGAGTGATTTTTTTTTTGCGAGTTGAAATTACATTCAAAGTATATTTTTTGCATTAAAAACTTAGATTTTTTTGTAAGTTATATATTGACATAATTTAACTATCAAATTACTTGATGCTGTGCCTTCATTTTTAGAGTTTGTGGGAAAATATGTGGTCAGTTTTTGCTGCATCACAAGTACGAGAGACCCTGCTGAATTAGGTGGATAGCACTCATAGATTCTTCCAAGGAATCTTAAGGACACATTAATGTAAGCTGTGTTAAGAAAATCTATGTGGAATTGCTATTGTGAGTGACTTATAAGACTGCTATTATTTCAAAGGTAGGTGTTCTGAGTAATATTTATCTCTATGTGGTTAGAAGCATTTTGATTTTGGCTGGATGCAGTGGCTCACTTCTGTAATCCTAGCACAGTGGGAGGTGAGACCAGCCTAGGCAAAAGCAAGATTCTGGTCTCTACTAAAAAATAGAAAAACTAGCCATGTGTGGTGGCATAGGCCTCTAGCCCTAGCTACTTGGGAGGCTGAGGCAAGAGGATCACTTGAAAACAAGAGTTTGAGGTTGCTGTGAGTGATGATGATGCCACAGCAGTCAAATCAGAGTGATAGATCATGACTCTGTCTCAAAAAAAAAAAAAAAAAAAAATTGCAGTTGAAAAAGTTAAAGTAAAAAAAATTTTGATTTTTGGGCGGCGCCTGTGGCTTAAAGGAGTAGAGTGCTGGCTCCATATGCTGGAGGTGGGCGGGTTCAAACCTAGCCCCGGCAAAAAACCACAAAAAAAAAAAAAATTGAGAAGTAAATTGTTTTACTAAGCACATGTTAAAGTAATAAAGTAGAATGGATTTGGAAATACTTTTTATGTGTGAACTTGATTTGTTTTAATAAAGGAAAATTGTTTTTAAGAGTGTTGTGCACAGAATGAGGTGTTATCCCACCACCAACATTACCCTATCCAACCTTATTCAAGGTTCTAAGTAATAGATCGTAACATGTTACTGAGCAACAGAGAGAAATAACATCTTTAATGACTTATTCCAATAGGCTTTAACCTTCAAGTAGCTTGAAAAATATCATTACCGTAATTTATATTTTTATTCCTTACATAGATGAATGGCCATTAAGATGAATATAATGAAGATTATATAGATATATAATCCCCCAAAGCTATTTCTGTATCTTGAACTACTGTTTACAAAATTTTTATCCTACAGGCTAGGTGGTTCATGCCCGTAATCCTAGCACTGTGAGAGGCTGAGGTAAGAGGATCACTGGAGTTATTTCAAGACCAGCCTGAGCAAAGGAGACCCTATCTCTACTAAAAATAGAACAGTTAGCCCAGAGTAGTAGTTCTTTAGTTCCCGCTACATGGGAGGCTGAGGCAGGAGGACCTCTTCAGTCCCTAAGTTTGATTTTGCTGTGAGCTGGGCTGAGGCCATGGTACTGTGGGACATCATGAGACCCTCTTTCAAAAAAATTTATCTTATTTTTCTTTGAACGTGTGAACTCTCTGGCCTGTAAAACACATACATACTTTCATTTTTTGTTTACATGGAGTGTTATATAGAAGTACATCACTCTAAAGATGAGCCTTAAGAGGACCGTGTAGACTTCTGTTGTGTGTGTTAGTGTGCACCTGTTTTGAGAAGAAATATATTGGAACAAAACGGGCAATTTCAAACATGTTGATAATTTACTAGCCAAATAGAAACTCAAAGATTCTATAAGTATATTTTCTCTGCTGTTTATTGAATTCTTTTCTCTAAAATCTTATGGTTCTGATTTAAATTTTTTTTTTTTTTTGAGACAGGGTCTTACTATGTCACCCTTAGTACAGTGCGGTGGAGTCACAGCTCACAGCAACCTCAAACTCTTGGGTGTAAGTGATTCTCTTGCCTCAGCCTCCCAAGTAGCTAGGACTACAGGTGCCTACCACAACACCCAGCTTTTCTTGTTGTAGTTGTCATTGTTGTTTAGCAGGCCCAGGCTGGTTTTGAACCAGACAGCCCAGGTGTATGTGGCCAGCAGTCTAACCACGGTGCTACAGGCACTGAGCCAGTTTAAAATTTTCTAATGAAATTTTTGTTGTTTTTTGTTTCTTACTCATTCTAGACCTAATATATGATTTACTTCCAAAATATATGAAGTATTCTTCATATGACCTACTCAGAGATCGTAAGAATGGCTTTTATAGAATCTAATGGTTTTCTCACAGTATAATTTGGAAGTGTAATTCCATGGGGAGTACATTAAGTTAAATTTTTTCTCAACTGAAGAGTCCTATTTGAGGGAATTTTTCTTTATTATTACTTTCACTTTCTATAATTGACATAGATGAGTTGGTTGACTTTATTAGGCTAATTTTTTTTTCTTTTGCAATTTTTGGCTGGGGCCAGGTTTGAACCTGCCACCTCTGGTATATGAGGCTGACACCCTACTCCTTTGAGCCACAGGTGCCGCCCAGGCCCATTTTTTAAAGTAAAACCGGGGAGGCTTCATAAGTCACAGTTTATATTGACATTTATATATGAAGAGATCAAACACAAGACAACACTAGGTGTATCATAGGTGTTTCATAATTAGCAGTAACTATTCCTTTTGTTCCTGTTGGGGTGAGTTTGCAGCTCCATGTAAGAGATAGAGAATAGCTACATGTAGAGGTGGTTCTGATTATTTATGTGAAAAGAGGACATGAGTTTCCAGCCTACACAATTGACTCTGTTATTATTTTCTCATTATCTGCAGTTCTTTACTATCCATGTTCACCTCTAGCTACACATGAACCTCAGCCCTTCTGGTTTTTTTCATGTGTTATGACTAAGATCTTTCTCACTGTTTTTTTCACCCCATGTCCTTTCATGAGCATGTTTTGGGTTCTGAAGAGAACCCAGATTTTTTAATGCAGTGAAAAAAATTTTTTATCTCTTGAGTTTGGGAGCATTTATAGGGTTTATATTAAAACATTTGGCTTGCTTCATTGAGAAAAAAGAGATGTATTGTCCATGGACCACAGTGTTAAATTAGTTAGCATTGTAAGACATTGCTTGTAAAAATAAAATGTTACTAGATTCCAACCCAAATGTGAAAAATATTAAATTAGACTAGGCAAAGCATTATAAACAGTGGGCCTTAACATACTGTAAATGATATATAAAGAAAAACATCAGAATTTGAAAATTGCTTAAGATTAAACACATCTTAGAAATCTTTAGGAGAGTTAGTCATAAGGGCTGAATTTTGAATTTAGTTCTTTAAGGAAATACCTATATTGCAACATATGTTTCTATGCAGATTCTTCTATTTTGGGGTGTGCATATTAAGTGTTGGATAATAATAGAGTGGTGTATGTGGATTTAAAATTTGGAGTAATCTTTTCCAGGTTTATATTGCAATCTTGGGGAATTACTTCTTGGGAAGCAACTCAGTCCACTGTTTTCATTCTGAGTAACCTAACTGTAGCCAACTCCTTGTTCATTTTCTTTAGAAAAACCTTAGATCATGGTATGTTTTGGATTGAAACATTCCTTCAGTGATTTTGGATACAAAATTGTTTATCACATTCACAATGTGGCCAGAGATGGAACCATTATTACGACCTGGAATTTGAGTGTTTTTCCTCTTGTCACCGTCTGCCACAGGAAGTCCAGAAGACCCCAGGTTAAAAATAAAAGCCCTAAAGTACATTGGCTACTGCCATGTTCTATGTTGGGGCCTCCACGTGCTCATTAATATTAGAGTTCCTATGCTTATGACTAGAGAAATGACGAAAACATCACAAAATCTACTTTTTTTTTTTTGCAGATTTTGCCTGGGGCTGGGTTTGAACCCACCACCTCCAATATATGGGGTGGCACCCTACTCCTTTGAGCAACAGGTGCCGCCTAAAATCTACTTTTTTTAATGCAGTGTAGCTAAGCACATAACAAAGATACAGACTTAGTATTGGTAATACTGCTATCCTATCATAATATTTTTTAGATTAGTTATTTTATTTTATTATTTTATTTTTTTTTCAGTTTTTGGCCAGGGCTGGGTTTGAACCTGCCACCTCCGGCATATGGGGCTGGCACCCTACTCCTTTGAGTCACAGGCGCTGCCCTTTATTTTATTTTTTAATTTAATTTTTTATTTTATTTATTTATTTTGTGGTTTTTGGCCAGGGCTGGGTTTGAACCCATCACCTCCAGAATATGGGACCGGTGCCTTACTCCTTTAAGCCACAGGTGCTGCCCAATTTTATTTTATTTTTTATTTTGAGTCTCACTGTGTTGCCCCGACTAGAGTGTTGTGACTCACAGTAACCTCAAAGTCTTGGGGTTAAGTGATTCTCTTGCGTCAGCCTCCTGAGTATCTGGGACTACAGGCACCCACCACCCAGCTGTTTTTGATTTCAGTTATCTTTGTTGTTTAGCAGGCCCAGGTCGGGCTTGAACCCGCCAGCATTAGTATATGTGGCCGGTGCCCTACTGACTGAGCTGTGGCCTCTGAGCGGTTTATTTTTTAAATTGACCAAATTGTATGTATCATGTAAAATGTGATGTTTTGGAGAATATATGATTGTTGAATGCTTATTTCTAGCTAATAAATGCCTTACCTCACAGTTACCTTTTTTGTGGTAAAAACAGTTTACATCAATTGCCTTAGCAGTTTTCAAAGATAAAATATATCATTAACTATAGTCACCAGGCTATACAACAGATCTCTTGACATTATTCCTCCTATCTAACCGTAAATATGTATCCTTTGACAGACATCTTCCCAATCTCTCTCCCTCCTAAAGACTCTAAGTTCTAGTAATACTATTGTACTCTCTACTTCAATGAGACAAACTTATTAAGAGCCTACATATGAATAAAATCATGAGGTATTTATACTTTTGTATGTTACTCATTTCAGTTAACATAATTTCTAGGTTCATTCATGTGATAAAAAAATTATAGGATTTTCCTTTTTTTAATAGGATTTTCTATGACTAAGTAATATTTCATTCCATTTATATACTATATTTTCTTTATCTATTAATACAATAACGAACACTTAGGTTGATTCCATGTCATGGTTATTGTGAATATACCTATAGTAGACAGGGGAGTACAAGCGTCTCTTTTCTCCACATATTTTTTCAACATTTAACAATCTTTTGTATTTTTGTAGTCATTCTAATAAGAGTAGATCAGTATGGTGGTTTACATTTGTCTTTCTCTGATGATTGTTGATGTTGGACATTTTTTTCTTATTTTGGCCATTTGTCTTTTGTCATTTGTGAAATGTCTGTATGGCTTTGTAGCCATTTTTAAAGTTACTGAGTTTTTGTTTTATAGTCAAGTTTCTCATATATTTTGGATATTAATCCCTTGTCAGGTGTATAATGTACAGATATTTTCTCCCAGTTCTCTGTTGTTTCATCATCCTGTTGAGTGTATTTATTGCTGTGTAGAAATGTTTCAGTTCCTGGATCATGACTCCACATTATACAGGTCTCTTCTAGGTTCAGGGAGACTCATTTTTATACTAGGAGGACAAGAAGGAACATAGAGTCAGTGGCAGTGCCACAGTCCACTGAAAGACTGGGGTCTGAATTTCAAGCCTAAACTATTCTTTAAGGACTTGTGCATGTGGAGAACAGGAGTATCCATGTTGTAAAATATTCTAGGCTTTCAAAGTAAAATTTTATAAGATGAGAATGATTAACTTTTTTTTTTTTTTTTGAGCCAGAGTCTCACTCTGTTGCCCTGGGTAAAGTACTGTAGTGTCATAGCTCATAGCAACCTCAAATTCTTGGTCTCAAGGGATCCTCTTGCCTTAGCCTCCCGAGGAAGTAGCTGGGACTACAGGTACCCACCACAACACCCAGGTTGTATTTCATAGAGACAGGGTTTCACTCTTGCTCAGGCTGATCTCCAACCCCTGAGTTTGGATGATCTGCCCACCTTGGCCTCCCAGAGCACTAGGATTACAGGTGTGAGCCATGTTGCCTGGCCTGATTAATCTATTAATACCTTTACGACATCTTTATCTTCAAGACATCTTAATGGTATTTTATCAGTTGTGGTGCAACATGTATGAAATAGCATATATGAAAAGCTATATCCCTGTGAGTCTTCAAAAACATCCTTATTATGGACATGAGTAAACAGTGTTTGGGATATGAACTGACTGCTCACAAGCAGATAAGTCAGAAAGGAGAACCTTCCGCAGCAAGAACTGTATGAAATTCTCCCTAGGCTTCCTGAGGTTCTCTGTTCTTGACATGAGAAAGCCTCAAAACCTGAGGCTTCTAGGGAAGCCTCATTTCTTTCCATTTTATATTGTGTAGGGCAATACACTCTGAAAAAAACCCTTTTGAACTTAAACCAACATGCATTATTTTTCTTTCACCAACATGAAAAGGTGGGAAACTGAGCTACAGCAATCCCAGATCTGGCAAAGAGGCAATGCTAGGAGACTTCAGTGGGGGGAGAAAGTTCATCACAGACCCCAAAGTTTGAGCAGATGACTCAGAAAAAAGAAAACTCAAATAGACATTAAACAACCGAGAGGTGACTCTCTTAGTTAAGAACCTGGAATGAAAGAAACAATGAAACAACATGATTTATTAGACACATGGATAGCATCTTGTCCAAAAGTTACTAGAATGTTAACATCCAAGAAAGGATGCAGAAAAGCAGGTCTATCCTGAAACCGATGGTGACCATGTACCTATTACAGCACTTTTGGCAAATAATCTGACTGTAGCTATTTAATATTAAAATTGTGCATATGCATGTCTCTTTACTCAGTAATCCCTTTCCTGAGAGTCTGTCTTCTGTGGAGGTTTAATTTTTTTTGTTTGTTTGTTTATTTGTTTTGCAGTTTTTTGGCAGGGCTGGGTTTGAACCTGCCACCTCCGGCATATAGGGCTGGTGCCTTACTCCTTTGAGCCACAGGCACCACCCTGAGGTTTAATTTATTTTGTGGGATAAACTATATCCTTTCCTCCATGTTCGTAAAAGGACGTTCTAACACCTAGCACCTGAGAATGTGATTATATTTGGACATACAGTTCTTTTTTTTTTTTTTTTTATTAAATCATAGCTGTGTACATTAATGCAATTATGGGATACAATGTGCTAGTTTTATATACAATTTGAAATACTTTCATCAAACTGGTTAACATAACCTTCACGGCATTTTCTTAGTTATTGTGTTAAGATATTCTACATTTAGTAAATTCACATGTACCCTTGTAAGATGCACTATAGGTATGGTCCCACCAATTACCCTCCCTCCACCCGCTCTCTCCCCTCCCTTCCCTCTCCACTTTCCCCATATTCATGGGCTAGAACTGGGTTATAGCTTTCACATGAAAGCTATAAATTGGTTTCATAGTAGGGCTGAGTATATTTGATACTTTTTCTTCCATTCCTGAGATACTTTGCTAAGAAGAATATGTTCTAGCTCCATCCAGGTAAACATGAAAGAGAGAAAGTCTCCATCTTTCTTTAAGGCTGCATAATATTCCATGGTGTACATATATCACAATTTATTAATCTATTCATAGGTCGATGGACACTTGGGTTTCTTCCATGACTTAGCAATTATGAATTGGGCTGCAATGAACATTATGGTATAAATATCTTTGTTATAATGTGATTTTTGGTCTTCTGGATATATACCTAGTAGAGGAATTGCAGGATTGACTGGCAGGACTATTTTTAGATTCCTAAGTGTTCTCCAAACATCTTTCCAAAAGGAACATATTAGTTTGCATTCCCACCAGCAGTGTAGAAGTGTTCTCTTTCGTCCACATCCACGCCAACATCTCTGGTTTTGGAATATTGTGATGTGGGCTAATCTGATTAAAGATGATGAGCATTTTTTCATGTGTCTGTAGGCCATGCACCTGTCATCTTCAGAGAAATTTCTCAAGTCCTTTGCCCACCCCAAGATGGGATCACTTGTTCTTTTCTTGCTAATACATTTGAGTTCTCTGTGAATTCTCGTTATTAAACCTTTATTGGAGATATAACCTGCAAATATCTTCTCCCATTCTGAGAATTGTCTGCTTGTTCTTGGCTGTGCAGAAGATTTTTAGTTTGATCATGTCCCAGTAGTGTGTGGGGTTTTTTTTTTTTTTTTTTTGGTGTTGCTTCAATTGCCCTGGGGGTCCTCCTTTTAAAATATTCACCTAGGCTGATTTCTTCAAGTGGTTTCCCTGTACTTCTAGTATTTTCATAGTTTCATGTCTTAAGTTTAAATCTTTAATCCAGTGAGACGCTAAAGGCATGGGTCCAGTTTCAGTCTTCTACAGGTCTCCAGCCAGTTCAGCCAGCACCATTTGTTAAATAGGGAATCTTTTTCCCACTGAATGTTTTTAATTGGCTTGTAAAAGATCAAATAAAAGCAAGTAGCTGTGTTCATCTCTTGATTCTCTATTCTGTTCCAGACATCTACCTCTCTGTTTTTGTGCCAGTACCATGTTGTTTCCATCAGTATTGATTTATAGTATAGTCTGAGGTCTGGTAGTGTGATTCCTCCTACTTTGTTTATATTTCTGAGTAAAATCTTGGTTATTTGAGTTTTTTCTGATTCCATCTAAAATGAAGTATTATTTTTTGGAAATCTTTAAAGTATGACAGTGGTGGTTTAATAGGGATTGCATTAAAAGTATGTATTGTGGGCAGTGCCTATGGCTCAAAGGAGTAGGGCACTGGCCCCATATGCTGGAGGTGTTGGATACAAACCCAGCCCCAGCCCCAAACTGCATAAAACAAACAAACAAAACCTGTATATTGCTTTGGGTAGTATGGACATTTTAACAATGTTGATTCTTCCTAGCCATGAGTGTGGTATGTTTTTCCATTTGTTAACATCTTCAGCTATTTATTTTCTTACAGTTTCATAGCTCTCTTTATAGAGATCTTTCATGTTCTTTGTTAAGTAAACTCCCAAATATTTCATCTGTGAACGGAATAGAATCCTTGACTGTTTTCTAGTATTGTTGGTATATATAAAGGCTACCAATTTATGAGTGTTGATTTTGTAACCTGAGACACTGCTATGTTCCTTGATCACTTCTAGGAGTTTTGTAGTAGAATCCCTGATGTTTTTGAGATAGACAGTCATATCATCTGTGAAGAGTGAAAATTTGATCTCTTCTGACCCTATGTGGATACCCTTGATTTCCTTTTCTTGCCTAATTGTGATGGCTCAGATTTCCACTACAGTGTTAAAAAGCAGTGGAGACAATGGGCAACCTTGCCTGGTTCCTGATATGACTGGAAATGATTTCAGTTTAACTCCGATCAATACGATATTGGCTGTGCATTTGCTGTAGATGGCCTCTGTCAATTTGAGAAATGTCCCTTCTATACCAATTTTCATAAGTATTCTGATCATGAAGGGATGCTGGATATTATCAAAAACTTTTTCTGCATCAATTGAGAGAATCAGATGGTCTTTGTTTTTTAATTTGTTTATGTGATGAATTATATTTATAGATTTATGTATATTGAACCAGCCTTGAGATCCTGGGATAAAACCCACTTGATCTTGATGTATAATTTATTTGATGTGTTGCTGGATTCTGTTGGCTAGGATCTTATTGAATATTTTCACATCAATATTCATTAGTGATACTGGTCTGTAATTTTCTTTACTTATTGGGTCTTTTCCTGGTTTGGGTATCAACGTGATGTTTGCTTCATAGAATGTGTTGGGTAGTAGTCCTTCTTTTTCTATATTTTGAAAAAGGTTGAATAATTTAGGTACTAGCTCCTCTTTGAAGGTTTGGTAAAATTCTGACGTGAAGCCATGTGGTCCTGGGCTTTTCTTTTTAGGGAGATTTTGTATAGTTGATGCTATTTCAGAACTTGATAAAGGCCTGTTCAACATTTCCACTTCATTCTGGCTAAGTCTAGGAAGGTGGTATGCTTCCCAGTATTGGTCTATTTCCTTTCGATTTTCATATTTCTGAGAATAGAGTTTTATGTAATATTCATTAAGGATTTTTTGAATTTCTGAAGAGTCTGTTGTTGTTTCATCTTTACCATTTCTGATTGATGAAATTAGAGATTTTCCTCTTGTTTTTCCTGGTTAGGTTAGCCAAAGGTTTATTTTATCAACCTTTTCAAAAAAGTAACTTTTTGATTTATTGATCTGTTGTATAATCCTTTTGTTTTCAATTTCATTTAATTTTGCTCTAATTCTGGTTATTTCTTTTCTTCTGCTGGGTTTGGGATTGGAATGTTCTTCCTTTTCCAGTTGCTTGAGATGTCCCATTAAGTTGTTAACTTCCTCTCTTCCTTGAGGAAGGCTTGCAGTGCTATAAATTTCCCTCTTAGGACTGCCTTTGCAGTATCCCAGAGGTTCTGATAATTCATGTCTTCATTATCATTTTGTTCCAAAAATTTGGTAATTTCCTTCTTAATCTCATCTATGACCCAGCTATTGTTAAGCATAAGGTTAGTTTCCATGTTTTTGTATTAGTATGCAGATTCCTGTTGTTATTGAGTTCAACTTTTATTCCATGATGGTCCGAGAAGATGCAAGGAATAATGTCTATTCTTTTAAATTTGCTGAGGTTAGACTTGTGACCTAAGATGTGATCAATTTTCGAGGATGTTCCATGGGCTGATGAGAGGAATGTGTATTCAGTTTTGTTAGGATGAAATGTTCTGTAGAAGTCTGTTAAATCCAATTGTTGAATGGTTAAGTCTAAACTTTCTTTGTTTAACTTGGTTTTGGAGGATGTATCCAACACTGCCAAGGGAGTGTTAAAATCTCTGACTGTTATGCTGCTGGGAGGAAATCAAGTTGTTCATGTCAGTTAGAGTGTCTCTTATAAATTGAGGTGCATTCTGGTTGGGTGCATAAATGTTGATAATTGAAATCTCATCATATTTAGTATGACCTTTAACAAATATCAAATGACCATACTTATCTTTCCTTACTTTTGTTCGCTTAAAGCCTATTTGTAGCTGTGAATAAAATTGCAACACCTGTTTTTTTCTGATTTCCATTTGCCTGAAATATAGGTGACCATCCTTTCACCCTGAGACTGTATTGATCTTTTAAGGTAAGATGAGATTCTTGTATGAGGCAGGTATTTGCCCTGATTTTTTGTATCAAGAGCAAACCTGTGCCTCTTTAGAGGGCAATTTAAGCCATTCACATTAATTGTAAATGTTGATAAGCCTGGTAGAATTTTGGGTGTTGAGTTTTTTGAAAGTCCAGTGGACATTTTTAATCCTTTAGCCACTGTGGAAGTTAGAATTTGATGCAAAGTTTCTGAGTGAGTTTACTTTTGTGGTGGAGAATTGCACTGGTTGTTATGGAGCATAGGTCTAAGAATATCCTGGAGAGCTGGTTTATTATGGCAAATTTCTTCAACATGTGAATGTCATTAAAGTATTTAATTTTTCCATCATATATGAAACTCAGTTTAGCTGGATACAGGATTCTGGGTTGAAAGTTATTTTGTTTTAGGAGATTGAAAGTCGATGACCACCCTCTTCTAGCTTGAAAGGTTCCAGCAGAGGTATCTGCAGTCATTCTAATGTTTTTCCCCTTGTAGGTTATGATTTTCTTACCTTTGACCGCTTGCAGAATTTTCTCCTTCATTTTAACATTGGTGAAGTTACTTATAATTTGCCGAGGAGATGTCCTATTCTGGTTGAGTCATGCTAATGTTCTGAAACTGCCTGCTATCTGAATTTTAGAATCTCTTGGCATGTCTGGGAAATTCTCCTTCATTATCTCATGAAAAAGACCATCTGTGCCTTTTGAAGCCACCTTGTCACCTTCAAGAATTCCTATAAGGTGAACATTAGTTTTCTTCTAATTAGAGCTCTCTGAGAGAATGATCCATTTTTGCTCTCCACTTCTCTTCCTTTTTGAGTGTTTGGGAGCGTTCAAAAGCTTTGTCTTCAATGTCAGAAATCCTTTCTTCTGCCTGCTCCATTCTGTTACTGAGGGATTCTACTGTATTTCTCAGATCTTTGAGAGCTGCAAATTCTTGTCTCAATGTGTCAGAATCTTTAGTGATTTTGTCTTTGATTCATTGAATTCTTTTTTTTTTTTGAATTCATTGAATTCTTGAGACAACTTTTGAAATGTTCCTTGAATGTCTAATTCCAGCTTTACCTCCCTTCTATTAATCTTATTTGCGATCCAAATTCTGAATTCAATTTCTGATATCTCAGCCATTGTTTATGAATGACATCTTCATGTTGTTCCTTGGGGGAGTTGATCTACTCTGGTTATTCATGTTATTGGAGTTTTTCCTCTGATTCTGCCCCATGATTATTTTACACTGTTTGGCTAGATGAGCTGATAAGGTGAAGTTGTGTTGGGGCCTCCTGGAGTAGTGATTAACTAGTCCTTTGCCCAAGAGCTGTGACTGGTGTCTGTACCTTTTTCCCTAGAGCTCTGCAAAGGACCCGTACAATGCTACAGCCTGAGACACTGGGGACCTGCTTGGTGTGATGGGGCTAAGTGGCTCTATCTTGTTTTAAGCTTGTCTGTGTTCTACCCTGGTGAATTAGTTACTCTGGGTTAAAGTCTCAGCTGTGGAGAAATACCAGCAATTAAGTCACCCCAGCCCACCATGAGCAACAAATGGAAAAGGAAAATCAAACCTTCCCACAACCACACACCCAGGGTACCACTTAGGATAGTCCTCGGGTAATTGGCTCAGTTCAAGAGGTCCAAATCAATTGTTCCAGTCAGCAGTAGTCTCAGGTGGGAAAGTTCAAAAGGTCTCCAGCAAGTAGATAGTAGGGGTCTGCTGGCAGCTCAAGTATGACTTGTTCCAGTGTTCTGTGAAGTCAGAAGGATCCCCCACCCCTGCCAGCCAATGATTTAGTCTGAGATCCAGTTCCCGGATGCTGATGCTCCAGGGCAGGTGTCCTCAAACTACAGCCCATGGGCACTATGCGGCCTGCCAAGGACATTTATCCACCCTGCCCAGTGTTTTTTGCCACCACTGCCTGTTCTGCTTAGCAGCTGACTTATCCTGGGGTTTGAAGTCTGGCCCTCCAGTGGTCTGAGGGACAGTGAACTTTCCCCCTGTTTAAAAATTTTGACGATCCCTGCTCCAGGGGTTTGCTCCTGCCTGAGCCACAGGGAGATCTGTCTCCTCGACCAAGCCGCCACTCTCTGCCCCTATCCAGCAGGGGGAGCTAAGGCCTGATAACCTCATGTGATTAATGGAGACTGGGGTGGTTTACTCAGTTCCAGTCCCACCCCTGATTGATGTTACTGACAAGACAGAACAATTTCACAGAATTTGTTTTTGTCCCAGCTATATTTCCCTGCGTATCAGATGCTGTTTGAGTTTACAGAAACTGTGACTCAGCCCCGGCCTGTGCCACTGGCTCACAGTGTGTCTTGGCTGCAGTCTGTGTTGGGGTGGGTGTGGTTAGAGCTCGCATTCCAGTCTCAGTTCCAGCCTCTGACTGCCTGCCTTTGTCTCAGCTATGATCCCCTGAGGGCTGGGTGCTTCTTAGACTCACTAAAGCAGCCCTCCTGGCTCAGCCCCACCCTGGGAGTATGCCATCTCTGGACATGCATATTCTAGTCTCTGGCCCTACCTTGCCCCACCCAGGCAGGTACCACCTCAGACATACCTTTTACTCATGGGCCTGCGTTTCCATCCCAGATCTGTTCCATCAGTGGCTGCCAGTGGAGAAGAGGCCTGGCTTTCTTTGGTTGCCCAGAGAGGCAGGGAGTGTCTCCAAAATATCCCCAGGGGTGTGAACCCCTGTTGTTCCTGCTGCTATCACCTCTCCCTCTCCCATATGGTTCCCTCAGTTCACCATCTTCTCCTTACTCCTGTGCCACAGAATTAGCCCAGACCAACAACAGCCATGCCCTGACAACACCTCTTGAGAAAATGCCCAAGAATCTGGACTCCATGGGGGACAGGCTTCCAGACCTCCGAGTAAGAGTGGAGGCGAGTGCTTGGAGTTCAGAATTGCAGGTAGAGAATATATACAGTTTTATGCCTGGTGGGAGAGTGCCATGGCACATTCATAAGTCCTCTCTAGGGAAGGAGTTCCAGTTTTTAGAGGGTCTCACTCCTGGGATAAAATAGGAGGGGATCTGAACTCTACTCACTTGTTTGTATAGAGTATACTACAAGCCATTCTCTTGGGGGAGGGAACCTCCATCTGCTTGGTGATGGATTTTGTAGCTATTGTTTGTTTCCTTGGGGTCACAGCCTCAGCAGGGTTGATCTGCATTTTTTCAACCTTCTCTTTTGGCTCAGCTCGAAACCATTGGCTTACTTGATAAACTTATGTTCTTTAACTCTCCTTCTGGATGGGAGCCTCTGTGGAAAGCTGGCTACAGTCAATCATCTTGCTTCCACCCCTGGACATATAGTTCTTAAAAAAGTAATGTTGAGTTTTTTGAGGTGGACCCTCATCCAGAAGGGCTGGACTCATAAAAATAGGCAGTTAGTACACACAAGAACAAGAGAAGACCCTGTGAACACAGAGTTGAAGAACATCAACCAGCCAAGGAGAGAGATCACAGGAAAAACACCCTAGCCAACAACTTAGTGTAGGATTCTTAGCTACAGAATTATAAGAAACTAAATTTCAGTTGTTAAAGCCCTTTAGTCTGTGTATTAAATTTGTAATATTCAAGTTACATTTGACCTCTGAAATTACAAGATGTGCTCAATGTGACTTGTATTCATCTTTTACAATTTTAATATAGTTTTTTCTTAAAATGTGCATACATTTTTGGCACCCTCTGTGTGTGTACGTACATACACACACATCCTCTTACATACATATACCATGAGATGCTACTCAAATACTAATTAAATAATGTATTTTGCAGCAACTTGGATGGAATTGGAGGCCATCATTCTCAGTGAAGTAACCCAGAAACAAAAATCCAAATACAGAATGTTATCACTTATGAGTTGGAAATAGGCAGTGAGTGTGCTTGGTCATAAAGAGTGACTTAATGGACAGTGGAGACTCAGAAGGAAGTCAGGAGGTGGTGTGGGATAAAAATTACCTGTTGGGTACAATGTACATGATTCAGGTGATGAGTATCTTAAAAGCCTAGACGTCTAAACTGTGTAATTCATACATGTAAAAACCATTTGTATCCCCTAAGTCTACTTAAATAAAAAATGAAAAAAATATATTTTAGGTTCTATGCCAAGGCAATTCCACATATAGTATAACATGAATTATATGTATAACAAAAATTCATAAAAATTGAAATATTTACAATATTAGGTGACATTAAAATCATCACAAAGACCAACTGTCTTGGCATACAACAAATTAATGATCATGAAGTACTAATAAGTTTTACTAGTTAGGCAAATAAGTAAGTGGATACTATTTGTAACCAGAAAGAATATTCATTTTCCACAAGAAAAAATTATTTAAAAAGTCAAGGTTATATACTTTTTCTTTTAGAGACAGAGTCTCATTTTGTTGTCCTCAGTAGAGTGCTGTGGCATCACAGCTCACAGCAACCTCCAGTTCTTGTGCTTAGGTGATTCTCTTGCCTCAGCCTCCTGAGTAGCTGGGACTATAGTGCCCACCATGATGCCCAGCTATTTTTTTGTTGCAGTTTGGCTGGGGCTGGGTTTGAACCTGCCACCTTTGGTATATAGGGCTGGTGCCCTACTTACTGAGCCACAGGTGCCACCTCCCCACCACCCCCAGAAAGTCAAGGTTTTAGCTTAAGAAGGCCATTAACTTCCTGAAAAGAAATCCTATGGGTCATATTTTCTAGGCACTGTAAAATGACAGCAGAAGCTTATCTGTTGAATAGTAACCAGCAAGTAAGGTCTAACCACATCCAAATTTTAATTAATACCCTTTTGAAAACTGTCAGATTAAGTGGAGAACCCAAACTGGTATATTACTTTTTTTTTTTCTTTTTGCAGATTTTGGCCAGTGCTGGGTTTGAACCCACCACCTCTGGTATATGGGGCCAGCGCCCTATTCCTTTGAGCCACAGGTGCTGCCCTGGTATATTACTTTTTAGGTATCAGTAAAATGCAGAGGAGAAAACAGCACCTGGTGTCAACCTGAACTCAAAATTTTCATTAAGTACAAGAGCAGTGCTATACAAAACTAATTATGTATGTATACACTCAGACTTTTCACTAAAATTGAGTATTTACACTTCAAAAATTTGTGCAAATCTTAAAACTTTTCAATATAAAAGAAAAATAATCATACCCTACAAATATCAATTTCTTGTTTTATACCGGAGGTGTATAGCATGATGAACCAAATCAAGGAAATCAGGATTTCTCATAAGACTCTGTTGTCTGCCACAAAATGTCTTTGTAAAATGTCCCACCAGCGTGCATTGTGCTTTAAAAAATACTACATATTGGGTGGCACCTGTGGCTCAAAGGAGTAGGGCGCCAGCCCCATATGCCAGAGGTGGCGGGTTCAAACCCAGCCCCGGCCAAAATGCAAAAAAAAAAAAGTACAAGGTCCTTAAATACCTAACAGAATTGAAACTGTAGTAGCATAGGTGCCAACAGTTTTTAAGATTAAACATGTGACTCCACACATAAAGGAGATTGCAAAACCTGTGTTACTTAATGTAACTGATAATCTTTTCATGTAGTAACTTTTATAATATGTTTTAAATGGATGAAGTTTGCCACATAATTTGGAAAATATTTTATTAGAACTGAGTAGCACTAAAAAGACTCACTGTGATGTAAACATTGACCACAAACCTCTGACTACTCAAGTGAACAGGGTCATATGCCCATAAGAGGGTTAAAGAGAATAAAATGAGAAAGCTCACCTGGTCGGTGATCCCAAAGAAACAAGCACCAGGATGGTCTAAATGGCCCTTTTCTCTGGGGAGGATCTTGGGGAGAGGCTGGTGTTCTGAGGATGCTGGGATCACCTCTGGTGCCTGGACAGGATTATCCCCATGCATGCACTTGAAAACAGCATCTTTTCTACAAAGAAAACATACCTAGATATTGTCAGAGTGAGAAACGAATCCCTGATAATGAAACTACTAGGTAAAGGGAAGAGTATTATAGGAGAATCATCAGATTGGACTGAGTCCCAATGGAAGATGACATAATGTAAATGATCATTTAACACTACTGAAAGAAAACTTAAGGGACCATCTAAAAATAAACCCTGAAAACTGTAATTTCTGAATTTGTGTTTGTACCTGGCCAAGCAGGAGATGCTGGGGCTGATAGTTATGGCCTTGAGCACACTCAAGGCAGATATACAGAGCCCCCTCATCATCCTGCTCAGGTAGAACAAATATGTGACAAAACTTGACCAATAATAGTTTTATAGGTGGTAGGCACACAGGAGCCAAGGACTGTAGGCAGCCTCTAGAAGCTTGGAAAATTACATTTGAAGTAACATCAACATCACCATTTGAAGTTGTCCCTAAAATTTAATGACTCAAATAATTGCAGAGATAACAAAAAACTTTAAGAAGTATCAATACGTGGATAGAGGCCAAGTGACTAGAGGTTACATTGGTAGGCTGGAGTGTGAAGATGCAAAAGCGAAAAAGGAAAGTGCTGAGATTTCCATGCCAGATTGGAAAAAAAAAGAATTTTTAATGGTAACATAAGTGGAAAGTTTTCTCAATAGCAAGGAAGAAAAAAAATATTTTTTTGCAGTTTTTTGGCTGGGGCTGGGTTTGAACCCACCACCTCTGGCATATGGGGCTGGCACCCTACTCCTTTGAGCCACAAGCACTGTCCAAGAAGAAACATTTTTTATCTAAAAAAACCTCATAAATGTTATTTTTCCATAGATGACATTTCCAGTGCTGTCATTTTTATTTAACCCACTGATCTTTGAGTAACCCTGACTAGCTTTTCCAAATTTTTGCATAATTAGTAAATTTCTACATATTTTTATAATTTATAGTCACACACCTAATGCCAACTCAAGCACAACTAAGCCTGTGTATGTGTTCCCACAGAACCTGAGCCTTGCTTCTTAGAAGCATTAATAATATTCTACCTCCACTTCTTAGAAATTTACCTTATAAAAATGTTACTTGTACAGATGACCTGAAGTAAATTTATGTTAATGGAAAAAGAATCACCAGCTCTAAAAGTTGGAAATCTTATCTTTATTACATGTTTTCTGAGTTCTTAACATTCTAACTTATTGTTTACAATTTTTCCTGTGAAGATATTATGTACTTTTTTTTTTTTTTTTT
>NW_003852725.1:292594-294519 GCF_000181295.1 Otolemur garnettii
GTCCCAGATACTCGGGAGGCTGAGGCAAGAGAATTGCTTAAGCCCAAGAGCTTGAGGTTGCTGTGAGCTGTGATGCCACAGCACTCTACCCAGGGCAACATAGTGAGACAATGTCTAAAAAAACCAAAATGTATCTTTATTGTATTGTATTTCTGGAGGTCAAAAGACCGAAATGCATTTTACTAGGCTAAATTAAGGTGTCTGTTCCTTGCTGGAGGCTCTAGATGAGAATAAATTTTTTTGTTGTTGAGTCTTTCTAGAGGCTGCCTGTAGTCCTTGGCTCCTGTGTGCCTACCACCTACAAAACTAGCTATTGTTGGTCAAGGTTTTATCACATTGCACTACTCTTACCTCCTGATTATGGATGTAAGACCTTGGGCCCATCTGGATAACCTAGGGCAATCTTACTGAAGTCAGCTAATTAGCTACATTAACTCCATTTGCAATCTTAACTCTGTATCACATAGTTTAGTGTATTCACAGGAGCTAGGAGTCAGGATGTGGGCCATTATTCTGCCAACCCCAAGTCCCCTCCAACAGTGCTTTTTCAAAATTGTTTTTCTTTTAGTTTAATTTCTAACCTAGTCCTTACATAAGCTTTCTAGACTCAGGAGGAAATCATAACATCTGTCTTTCAATTATATGGAGAAATAATCCACACAGTTTTGAGTTTTATGACATCTGAGAAGTAGAATCAAAATAATTTAATTAAAATTCTAATACCAATGTGATGGTATTAAGAAGTGACATTTCTGAGAGGTAATTAGTATTATATGAGATCATGAGAAAGTTCTATGAATGGAATTAGTGTCCTTGTGAGATGATGCACATAAATGTCACTTTTAGATAACAGAAATGCCATGTAACTATTAATATTATTTTATTATAATAACAATGTATTAAAAGCAGAATATTTGATTACTTCTAGATGTTGTTATGGTTGGGTTATAGCTTTCCTATGAAAGCTATAAATTAGTTTCATAGTAGGGCTGAGTACATTGGATACTTTTTCTTCCGTTCTTGGAATACTTTGCTAAGAAGAATATTTTCCAGCTCCATCCATGTAAACATGAAGCAGGTAAAGTCTCTATTTTTCTTAATGGCTACATAGTATTCCATGGTGTACATACACAATTTACTGATCTATTCCTGGATTGATGGGCTTTGGAGCTTCTTCCATGACCTAGCAATTACGAATTTGGCTGCATTGAACATTCTGATACAGATATCTTTATTGTAGTGTGATTTTTGGTCTTCTGGACATATACCTAATAGAGAAATTATAGGATCAAATGGCAGCTCTATTTTTAGTTTTCTAAGTGTTCTCCAGTTGTCTTTCCAAAAGGAACATATTAGTTTGCAATCCCACCAGCAGTGTAGAAGTGTTCCCTTTTCTCCACAACCACACCAGCATCTGTGATTTGGGGATTTTGTGATCTATAGGCTAATCATACTGGTGTGAGACAATATATCAAAGTAGTTTTGATCTGCATTTCTCTGATGATTAAGGACGGTGAGCATTTTTTCATATGTTTGTAGGCCATGCTCCCGTCTTCTTCAGAGAAATTTCTCTTAAGTCCCTTGCCCACCCTGAGAGGGGATGACTTGTTCTCCTCATGCTAATACATTTGAGTTCTCTGTGGATTCTGGTTATTAAACCTTTGTTGGAGACATAAGCAGCAAATATCTTCTCCCATTCTAAGGGCTGTCTACTTTCTTTACTTACTGTGCTTTTGGCTATGCAGAAGCTTTTTAATTTGATCAGGTCCCAGTAGTGTATTTTTGATGTCACTTCAATTGCCCAGGGGTTCCTCTTCATAAAATTTTCACCCAGGCTGATTTCTTCAAGTGTTTTCCCTACACTTTCTTCTAGTATTTTTATAGTTTCATGTCTTAAGTTTAAACCTTTAATCCAGTGAGAGTCA
>NW_003852725.1:295339-301397 GCF_000181295.1 Otolemur garnettii
GTTCCTGATCTGAGTGGAAATGATTTCAATTTAACTCCATTCAGTACGATATTGGCTGTGTTTTGCTGTAGATGGCCTCTATCAATTTGAGAAATGTCCCTTCTATGCCAATTTTCTTAAGTGTTCTGATCATGAAGGGATGATGGATATTATCAAAAACTTTTTCTGCATCAATTTAGAGAATCAGATGGTCTTTGTTTTTTAATTTATTTATGTGATGAATTACGTTTATCGATTTATGTATGTTGAACCATCCTTGAGATCCTGGGATAAAACCCACTTTGTCGTGGTTTATAATTTGTTTGATGTGTTGCTGGATTCTATTGGTTAGGATCTCATTGAATATTTTCACATCAATATTCATTAGTGATATTGGTCTGTAATTTTCTTTCTTTGTTGGGTCTTTTTCTGGTTTGAGGATCAAAGTGATGTTTGCTTCATAGAATGTGTTGGGTAGTATTCCATCTTTTTCTATCTTTTGGAAAAGGTTAAGTAGTATAGGTACTAATTTCTTTTTAAAGGTTTGGTAGAATTCTGACGTGAAGCCATCATGTCCCAGGCTCTTCTTTTTAGGGAGATTTTGTATAGTTGATGCTATTTCAGAACTTGATATAGGCCTGTTCAACATTTCCACTTCATTCTGGCTAAGTCTTGGGAGGTGGTGTGCTTCCAAGTATTGGTCAATTTCCTTCAGATTGTCATATTTCTGGGAATAAAATTTCTTATAATATTCATTAAGGATTGTTTGAATTTCTAAGGAGTTTGTTGTTATTTCATGTTTACCATTTCTGGTAAATTTTACTCTTTTTTTCTTGGTTAGGTTGGCCAAAAGTTTATCTATTTTACTGACCTTTTCAAAAAACCAACTTTTGGATTTATTGATCTGTTGTATAATTCTTTTATTTTCAATTTCATTTAATTCTCCTCTAATTTTAGCTATTTATTTTCTTCTGCGGGGTTTGGGATTGGAGTGTCCTTCCTTTTCTATTTGCTTGAGATGTCCCATTAAGTTGTTAGCTTCCTCTTTTTCCACTTTCTTGAGGAAGGCTTGTAATGTTATAAATTTCCCTTTTAGTACTGCTTTAGTACTGCAGTATCCCAGAGGCTCTGGTAACTCGTATCTTCATTATAGTTTTGTTCCAAAAATTTGGTAATTTCCTCCTTGATCTCATCTCTGAACCACCTAATATTCAGCATAAGGTTGTTTAGTTTCTATGTTTTTGTATGAGTCTGCAAATTACTGTTGTTACTGAGTTCAACTTTTATTCCATGATGGTCTGAGAAGATGCAAGGAATAATCTCTATTCTTTTAAATTTGCTGAGATTAGACTTGTGACCTAAGATGTAGTCAATTTTGGAGTATGTTGCATAGGCTGATGAGAAAATACGTCTTCAGTTTTGTTACGATGAAATGTTCTGTAGATGTCAGTTAAATCCAAATGCTGAATAGTTACGTTTAAATCTAAAATTTCTTTGCTAAGCTTCTTGTTGGAGGATCTATCCAACACTGCCAAAGGAGTATTAAAATCTCCAACTATGATGGAGCTGGGAGAAATCAAGTTGCCATGTCTATTAGGATATCTCTTATAAATTGAGATGCATTCTGGTTGGGTGCATAAATATTGATGATTGAAATCTCATCGAATTGAGTATTACCCTTAACAAATATAAAGTGTCCATCTTTATCCTTGCTTACTTTTGTTAGTTTAAAGCCTATTGTATCTGCAAATAAAATTGCAATGCCTGCACTTTTCTGCTTTCCATTTGCCTGGAATATAGATGATCATCCTTTCACCCTGAGTCTGTATTTGTCTTTTATGGTAAGGTGGGATTCTTGAATGCAACAGATATCTGGCCTGAATTTTTGTATCCAGTCAGCCAGACTGTGCCTCTTTAGAGGGCAATTTAAGCCATTCACATTGCTTGAGAATATTGATAATCCTGGTATAATTTGGGGTATTGAGTTTTTTGAAAGTCCAGTGGATATCTTTAATCCTTTCACTCCTCTGGAAATTGGAATTTGATCAAAATTTTCTGTGTGAGTTTACTTATTTGGTGGAGGATTGTGCTGGTCTTTATGGAGGATAGGTCTGAGAATATCCTGGAGGGCTGGTTTAGTTATAGCAAATTTCTTCAATATGTGAATGTCATTAAAGTATTTAATTTCTCCATCATAAATGAAACTCAGTTTAGCTGGATACAGGATCCTGGGTTGAAAGTTATTTTGTTTTAGGAGATTAAAAGTCAATGACCATCATCTTTTAGCCTGAAAGGTTTCAGCAGAGAGATCTCAGTTATTCTAATATTCTTCCCCTAGTAGGTTATGGTTTTCTTATGTCTAGCTGCTTTCAGAATTTTCTCTTTCATATTAAATTTAGTGAAGTTAATTATGATGTGCCTGGGGGATGTCTTGTTCACATTGAGTTGTGCTGGGGTTCTGAAACTGTCTGCTATCTGAATTTCAGAATCTCTTGGCATGTCTGGAAAGTTTTCTTTCATAATTTCATGAAGTAGAGCCTCTGTGCTTTGTGAAGCCAGTTCATCGCCTTCAGGAATTCCTCTAAGATGAATATTAGTTTTCTTCAAATTATCCCAGAGATCTCTGAGAGAGTGATCCATTTTTGCTTTCCATTTCTCTTCGTCCTTGCATGCTTGAGAACATTCAGAAACTTTGTCTTCAATGTCAGAAATCCTTTCTTCTGCCTTCTCCATTCTGTTCCCAAGGGATTCGATCATATTTTTCAGATCTTTGAGGGCTGCAACCTATTGCCTCAGTGTTTCAAAATCTTTGGTCATTTTATCTTTGAAATCATTGCATTCTTGGGACATCTTTTGAATCATTTCTTGAAATTCTAATTCCCTCCTCTCTCCCATTCTGTTAATCTTATTTGTAATCCAAATTCTGACCTCGATTTCTGACATCTTAGCCATCTGTTTATGGATAAGATCTTCAATTGCATCGATCCCACCCTTCCTTGGGGGAGTTGATCTACTCTTGTTATTCAAATTACCAGAGTTTTTCTGCTGATTCCGCCCCATCCTGAATTTATACTGTGTGGGGACCATACCGCTGTTCTAGTATGGTTCCTTCTCAACTGACCATGCTCTCATAGTTTTGGGGTGGCTGGCCGGGGATGCTGGGAGCGTACAGCTCTGGCAATTCTGGGCCTGCCCAGTGAGGGTGCCTGGAGTGGGGAATGCCTCTCCAGCTGCCCTCAGGATGCATGGCTCTATCAAGCAGTTCTGAGAACACCTGGAGCTGGGGACTCTTCCCCCGCTGCCTGTGGGTTGTGCAAAGCTCTAGCAAGCAGTTCTGGGCCCGCTGGGAATGGGGGACTCCTCCACCAGCCCCTGTAGGGTGCATGTGGCTCTAGCAAGCAGTTCTGGGCCTGCCCAGTGTGGTACCCTGGAACAGGGAACTCCTCTGTTGCCACCCAAGGGACGTGCATGACTCTAGCAAATAGTTCCCGGCCTGCTCGGAGCTGAGGATTCCTCTGCTGATGCCCATGGGTGCGTGGTTCTAGCAAGCAGTTCTGGGCCCACTCGGAATGGAAGACTCCTCCCCAGCTGCCTGTGAGACATGCATGGCTATAGCAAGCAGTTCTGAGTCCACCTGGAGCACGGGACTCCTCTGCCTGCCCCTGGAGCACGGGACTCCTCTGCCTGCCCCTGGAGCACGGGACTCCTCTGCCTGCCCCCATGGGGTACTGGTGGCTCTAGCAAGCAGTTCTGGGCCTGCCCAGAGCGGAGGACTCCTTCACCGCCACCTGTGAGACACATGCACACTAGCAAGCCATTCTGGGCCCAACCAGAGCTGGGGACTCTTCCGCTGGCCCCCACAGGACATGCGCGGCTCTAGCAAGCAGTTCTGGGCCTGCCCAGAGCAGTGGACTCCTCCATCTGCCCCCACAGGGCACACGTGGCTCTAGCAAGCAGTTCTGGGTCCACCTGGAGCTGGGAACTCCTCCACTGCCCCCCACAGGGTGTGCGTGGTTCTAGCAAGTAGTTCTGGGCTCATTTGGAGCAGGGGACTCTTCTGCCAGCCCCTGCAGGACACGTGTGGCTCTAGCAAGCAGTTCTGGGCCTGCTCAGATCAGAGAACTCCTCCACCACCACCTGTGGGACACGCACAGCTCTAGCAAACAGTTCTGGGCCTACCCGGAGTGGGGGACTCCTCCTCTGCTTCCCCAAGGGGCATGTGTGGCTCTAGCAAACAGTTATGGGCCCACCCGGAGTAGTGGACTCCTCTGCTTCAGACCACGGCACATGTGGCTCTAGGAGCTGAGGGCTCCGCCACTGCTGGTGGTGGATTTTATACTTTTTGATTGTATTTTGGGGGTCACAGCTCACCTCAGTAAAGTTGTTGTGCATTCTTCATTCTTTCTTGGCTTAGCTCCAAACCATCAGCTTACTTGCTAAACTTCTGTCCTTTAAATCTCCTTCTGGATGGGAGGCTCTGTGGGAAGCTGGCTATAGTCTGCCATCTTGACTCCACCCCTCTCATTAATTCTTTATAGGAGAAGTCTTCTGTTAAAATTGTTTCATGGAAAAAAAATTGTTTCATGCTCCCTTGGAAGAGTTGGTCTATACTGGATCTTCATGGTGCCTGAATTATTCTTTTGGTTCCTCCTCATGCTTTCTTCCTGTTCACTTCCTTGGGCACCTTTTTCCTTTACACTTCCTCCTTTGCTTCAAGTTGCCTTGTCTCAGAAGTTAAGTGATGAAAAGGCCTCTTGGTATTGGGTCAGAAGGCAGAGAAGTGTTGGAGCAAGCAAGGAAAAGCAAGAGAAAGGGAAAGAAAAGGAGGGGAAAAAAGAGGGGAAAAGTAAGGTAGATGAAAAAGAAGGAAAAAGAAACAAAAGAAAAGGGTGAAAGGGGACTGACAGAAGAAATTACAGAATAGGAGAGAAAGAGGATGGATAGGAAAGATGAGAATGATAGAAGAAATGTTATTGTTCAGGCTAGTGCTAAGGAAACATCTATAGCTCAAGGATTTTGAGGAGCTGGGCTGGAAGAGTTCCTCTAAATCAGGCACTCCTTACCAGCCTGAACACAGACTCTTCTTCTGCCTAAAATTAGGAAGAGAAGAAAAAGAGCAAACACAAAAGACAAGAAAGGAAACTTGAGTGTGGATAAAGAAAAAAGGAGAAAAAAAAAGAAGAAAAAATAGAAAAGTTCTGCAGCATGGTCTTCCTAATACTTTCTTCTTGGGGCCAACATATAGAGTTATCCTGGCCTACTTGAACCAGATTGCTGCTGTGGTCTACCTGCCAGACCACAACTGTGTCACACCTGCCCTCAGCAAGGAAAGGGTGGAAAAACAAGAAGAAAGAATCAAAAAAATAAAATAAAAATCTTTTTAAAGGGTAGGAAACAATATTGGAAAATAATAATAGACAAAGGAAATTAAACATACCATTGCATCAAATAAAAGAGGGAAAAGGAATAAAGAAAGAACAGAGAGAGACAACAGTCCAAGAAGGAAGTAAAAATGAGGGTGAGGGGAATATCTTAGCTGATGCAGAAGCACATTATGTGGGAAAGATAAAAGGAGTAGTAGAGTCTCTACCATCCGCAAGAATGTTGAGGAATGAAGTAGGGGGAAAGAATAGAGCAAGCTAAAGTTCTGCAATCAACAAAAAGAAAAAAAGAAAAGAAAAAAATACAGGAGCCCTTGCTCTTGTTGAATGTAAAAATGGGAGTTAGGAAAAGAGCCAACTGGATGACTTAGTGAAAAACAAGACACATTGAAACAAGATAAAAAAAAAAGCTCAAATAGCCTGATATAAGCAATCTCAGTAACCAAAAGAGGAAGGAAAGAAGAGAGAGAGAAAATTAACCACAACTCCTGTTGTTCCAGGAGAGCTCAGCCAAATGTCATTTCCTTCTGCCATCATACTCTGCCTCCTATTTTCATTTTAAATTTCTAAAGTTTTAGTGCAAGAAAATATCAAATTGTTCATGTCTATTTGGGTCTCCTTTATAAATTGAGGCACATTCTGTTTGGGTGCATAAATGTTAATAATTGTAATCTCTTCATATTGAGTGTTTCCCTTGA
>NW_003852725.1:301454-319191 GCF_000181295.1 Otolemur garnettii
ACACCTGCTGTTTTCTGATTTCCATTTGTCTGAATTATAGATGTCTATCCTTTCACCTTGAGTATATTTTTAATCCTTTAAGGTAAGACTTTTTTTTTTTTTTTATAGAGACAGAGTCTCACTTTATTGCCCTTGGTAGAGTGCCATTGAGTCACAGCTCACAGCAACCTCCAACTCCTGGGCTTAGGTAATTCTCTTGCCTCAGCCTCCAGAGTAGCTGGGATTACAGGCTAACGTGAGACTCTTATATGCAACAGATATCTGGCCTGAGTTTATCCAGTCAGCCATCTATCCAGTCATCTATCCAGCCATCTATCCAGTCATGCCTCTTTAGAGGACAATTTAAGCCATTCACATTAATTGAGGGAACTGATAAGCATGATAGTGTTTTGGGTGTCATATTTTTGGAATGTCTAGTGTATATTTTTACTCCTTTCCCTACTGTGGAAGTTAGGTTTTGTTCAGAAGTTTCTGGCTGAGTTTACTTTGGCCATGGACCATTCTGCTGATCATTATGGAGGATAGGACTGAGAATAACCTGGAGAGCTGGTTTAGTTATGGCACATTTCTTCAACATCTGTATGTCAGTAAAGTATTTGATCTCCATTATAGATGAAGCTTAGTTTAGCTGGATACAGGATGCTGGGCTGAAAGTTATTTTGTTTTAGGAGATTGAAGGTCCATGACCAAATTCTTCTGCCTTGGAGGGTTTCAGCTGAGAAATCTGGGGTTCAACCTTAGAGTGTTGAACCAAAGTCGATAGCTCTCCCTTTGTAAGTAATTCATCTGGCTGCTTGCTGAATTTTCTCCTTCATTTAAACTTTGGCGAAGTTAATTACAATGTGTCAAGGGGATGCTTTATTTGGATTGAGTCGTGCTGGGGTTCTGACACTGTCTGCTATGTGAATTTCAGTATCCTTTCCAATGCTTGGGAAAATTTCCTCCATAAGCTCTTGGAGTAGAGCATCTGTACCTCTTGTCATTCAGGAATTCCTATAAGACCAATGTTTGATCTTTTGGAGTGGTCCCACAATGCTCTCAGGGAAAGATCAGTTTTTGCTCTCCATCAGTCTGCCTCTTTGAGTGTTTGGGCATGTTCAAAAGCTTTGTCTTCAATTTCAGAGCTCCTTTCTTCTGCCTGCTCCACTCTGTTACGGAGGGATTCTACTGTATTTCAGAGCTCCTCAAATAATTCTTTAATTTCTTTGAGCTGTGCTATCTCCTTTCTCATTATATCCATATCCTTGGTGAATTTATCTTTGAGTTAATTTATTTCTTCAGACAACTTTTGCACAACGTTTTGGATTTAGATATCCATATTTTCCTCCAATTTATTCATCTTATTTTCATCCATATTCTGAATTCTATTTCTGACATTTCAGCCATTTGTTTATGAATGGCACCTTCTGACATATCCCTTTTGTCATTCCTTGGGGGAGTTGATTTACTCTGATTATTCATGTTGCCAGAGTTCTTCTTCTGGTTCTACCCCATGTTTATTTTCCATAGTTTGGGTATTAAAACTGGTAGGGTGTGAGTGAATCAAGGGTTCCAGGAATCATAGTTAACTAGCCCTTTACCAAAGAGTCAGGACTAGTGATTGTAGCCTTTTCCTTACAGCTTTACAAAGGTCCCTTTCAGACATGCAGCTAGAAACTCTGAGGACCAAATTGGTGTGATAGGGGTAGCTGGCTCTGACTGTGGTCAGTCAGACTCTATCTGATCCCACTGAGTCACAAAATTAGGCTAAAATCTCAGCTGGAGGGAGATACAGGTAAATGAGATCCTTGCCCTTTCCCAACAACTAATGCAGGAGTTAGTACCTCCCAGTTCAACACAACGGTGCAACCTTAGGGGGGGTCCCCGGTGGATAGCCAAAGTTGATAGTTCCAAAAGCAATTATCCCAGGCAGTACAAATCACTGCCCAACTGCAAGAATTTAATTAGTGACCAGCAATTGGTGACCCTGGTGGTAGGGTTCCACAGGCAGCTTGCACCCAGAAACCCAAGATGCTGAAGTTTAGCTCTCTCTGGTGGTTAAGAGGTCAGGAAGGCTTGCCTAGGCAAAGAGTCAGGTCTGAGGAATTGGTGCCTCCTTCCCCACCCTATTCCACAGCCTCACCTGCCCCCTAGCAACCTGATGGAGCTGTGGCTTGGCTCCCTTCAGTGGGTGAAAGCGAGAGGAATATGATCCTGCCTAAGACAAGGGAGATCGAGGCCTTCTCCTGTGCTGTACTCTGCCACCAGGGCTCCCTCTAGTGCTCAACAGCTTCTGGGGAGTGCAGCAGCAACCAAAGACCCTGGGTTTGTTCACTGCCATTCACAGGCAGGCATTTCCACAGGGTGTATTTTGCGCTCACCAACTCAGTGTCTCTGTCCCAACCCTGACCAACTTGGGGTGAGTACTGCCACCACGTGTATTTTGCACTCAAAGCAGTTGTGACTCAATCCTTGAGCCACTTGACGGGATGGTGCCGGTGCAGTATGTGCTTGTGCTCTCAAGCAGAGTCTGCGTCTCCATCCCAGCTGCACTCCACAGTGGGCTGGGCATAATTTGAACTCTCAGATGCTGTGACTCTGGGTGGGTCCCAACACTGCAAGTACTCTTATGGAGTCTTCATCTCTGTCCTACCCATGCTCCAATGTGGGTTCAGGTAATGCTGGGTGTATTTCCAGCTCATAAAGGCTGAGCCTCTGTCCAGCCATGACCCACTGTGGGCGAGTGCCACAGCAGTGTGCACTCTCTTGTAGTCTGCATCTCAGTCCCAGCTGAGCCCCACCTGGGCAGGTATCACTGTAAGCATACCCACTGCTCATGGAGGCTGTGATTCTGTCCCAGTTATGCTCCACCCAGGGCTTCCCAGCTCTCTCCAGTTGCCAGGAGAAATGGGAAGTGTTTTTCCAAAATCCAAGCTGGAGTGTGAGCCCTGCTGCTGCTGCTGCACACTGCAGGCCATGTTACTCCCTCTTCTGTTTGACCCTTGCTCCACAATCCCCGCTTTACATCTGTGCGGCTATTTCAGCTCAGACTTGTAGCAGCCTGCACCATGCCCATACCTCCTGAGGAATTGCCAAACATTCTGGACTCCACAGAGGACAGGCTACCAGACCATGGGGTGGGAGCGAAGGGGTGAACTAGGAGTTCAGGATTGCAGGTAGAAAATTTGTTCAATTTTATGCTGGGCAGGAGAATGCCTGGGCTCACAGGTGGGATCTTTGTGCAGAAGGACGTCCGGTTTTTAGCAGCTCTTTCCTGAAAGATAAAATAAGAGGAGATCTGAACTTTGCTGCTTGTTTGTAGAAAGCCACTCTGTTGGGGGAGGGGACTACTACTTGGTGGTGGATTTTGTACCTGTAGTTTGTTTCCTTGAGGTCACAGCTTGCCTCAGCAGGGGTGATGTACACTCCTCAGTCTTCTCCTAAACATCAGCTTTCTGGAGTACCTAATGTCCTTTATCGCTCCTTCTGGATGGGAGCCACTGTGGAAAGCTGACTTCAGTCAGCCATCTTGCCCCATCCTCAAGATCTTCTGGAGAGGCAAGAGGATGTTAGGGGCCATGATATCACTGGTGATGAAACATGGATGTACCAATAGGAACCTGAAACAAAGAGTCAAAGTGCACAGTGAAACTCAGCCAAACAATTCTATCAGTCCTAGTCAAGAGTCAAAATGATCTTGCTAAACTTTTTTTGAAATCAGGGGGATTGTTCTTTATGAATTTGTGCCAACTGGACAGTTAACCAAGGTTACTATTTGAAAGTACTAAAAAGGCTGTGGGAAAATTTTAGACAAAAATGACCTAAACTTTTCACCAACTCATGCTTCTTACATCACAACGGTGCACCAGCTCTCATGGCACTGTTGTAAGAGAGTTTTTAGCTAGTAAAAATATAACTATATCGAAATACCCCCTCACTCATCAGAGCTGGACCCCAATAACTTGTTTCTTACCCAAAGATAATGGAAATATAGAAAAGAAGACATTTTTGTGACATTCAGGAAATCACAAGTAATAAGAGTGCAGCTCTGATGGCCATTTCAGAAAGAGTTCCCAAACGGCTTTGAAGAGTGGAGCCAAAATGTCTTTGAAGGACGCGAAGGCCCTGACATCAGTGAATAAATTCCCAAGGAGAGTACTTTGAAGATGAATGTAGTCATCTCCAGCAATGGGGCATGCAGCACTCTTTCTCAGATGAGCTTGCAAACTTAATTCTCAAATCTCATATAACATGAAAAGGGAATATTTAATGGTAAACTTAAAAATAGATGAACAACATAAAAAATAAATTTTTAAAAATCAAAACTTGTAAAGCCTTGTGTCCTGAAAACTTCATATTGCTGATGAAAGTAATGAGAAAAAGATCTAACTAATAGAAAGTTGTATTATGTAGGAGACACCTGGGGTGAAGCCCCTTGGTTATAAGGGATTGGTCTCTCATTTAAAAGCACGAGAGCACATAAGAGCACTAGAGTACCTACATCATTGCTTTGCAGTCTTCACACCTGTGGTGTTGGTAGCCACAGGATCACTTCTATAAACAGCCATGGGAGAAGTAAGTTGCGGCTCCGTCTCCAGCTCCTACGAAGACTGGCTGCTGCACCGTTGAGGCGCTCCAGTGCCTCTGACCTGACTGAGAAAACAGGCCCCTCCTGATGCAGAGCCTACCTGACTAAGACAACAGGCTCCTCGGCACTTATGGGTAGCCATACCCCTAGCGAGCATGAACAGTGGTCCACATCTTTACAGTTTCATGGGTTGGCACCGGCAGCCTGGTGACCTGGCTCCAACAGTGCAAGACTCATGTAGTGGTTGAGCTCTCTTCACATGGATATATACATTTATTATGATCTCTGTGAAAATCACAGCAAGATTGTAGCTGTAATCTTCATCATGCAAAAAACGTATAGGGCAAAGGGAAGGAACAAGCATAGCTACAAAAATTCCAATAATATTAATACACATAAAAGTAAAGCTACATTGTTGAGAGCTTTTATTTAAATAACTTGACAATGTCATCTTATTTCTCAAAAACCATAAGAATACAAGGACGGTTTTAGAAGTGATAGATATGTTTGTTTAGTACCCTGGCTTGTTCTGGTTGGTTACAAGTATAAGTGTCTGTCTAAACTCCTTAAAATATATACTTGAAATGGATGCAATTTTTGTATATCAATTATGCCTAAAGGAGGCTAAAGAGTTGTATTTCCATAGTAATTATTCTATTGTAATACTATTCCATAGTATATTTCACATAGTACCTGTGTGATATTACTAGAAGGACAGAGAGAGATCAACACAGGAGTAAACAAGGCCCTGCAACGTTCAGATTCTTGGCCACCAACTTCTCCCACAGACCTCCTGCATTATCCTGGGTATCCAGTGAGAGAGCCCGAGGAGATAGTTCTCTGGGTGGGCAGAGGACATCCTTGCCACGCAGTGGGCGGGGCCACCGCAGCCAAGTGGCTGCGCGGGGATGGGCGGGGCATGTCCTGCCCGTGGAGGCGGGGCCGAAAGCTGCTGGCTCCTGTTTGTCACGTTCCTCAGAGCCAGGCCAGAGGAGACCGTTGAGGCCATTACTGGACTTCACAGCGAGGACACTGGCTGCAGTCGTTGCCCCTCAGGCACGGACGTCCTAGTCAGAGGATCAGAGCCCAGTGGCGTTTGTGGTAGGGGACAGTCCTGTGCCCTGAGGACTGAGCATTGCTCTGCTGGCTTTCTTCTCTTTTAATGCTCTGAAAGATGGAACCGTGGCAGTGCCTGCTCCTCCCTACAGGCGGTGTGGAGGTTTGTCCTCAGTGGCCCAGCCCCGGTGGAATCCAATGCTCAGGGCTTTTGAGTGATTCTTAAGTGCCCAGCCTTTCTGGGTATTGAGGTTTAGTTAGATGACAATACTATCTGGTCTCATCATTTTGAAGTTTGCTCCTGCAATAGAAAAAGTGGAAAAACTTCTTACCTTGCTGTATGTTTACCAGTGGTGTTAAATGTTGATGTTATGGTAATAACCACAGAATATAATTGTTTCCTTATTGTAATTAGGTGCACGGCTTCTTTCTAGCAGTTTTGAAAGATGACTACACACCATAGTGCAGCTGTTTTGGAGAAGTAGAAGAAAAACCAGATATTGTAAGAGTCAATGCATAGGATATCCGTGGAATAGGAAAATTTAAGGAGGTGGAAGTTTGGTGGAGGTTACCAGGGGCTGTGACACTGGGGCATTGGGAGTTAATTTTTAATAGGTACAGTTGGATGGAAATGTTCTTTCTAGAGATGGATAGCCATGAGGATTGCATAACATTGTCTGCTTAATACCAATTAAATGGAGAATTGGAATATGAAAATAAATTTACAATTATGTCCATTTGACAATAAAAACAAAATTAAAATGAGTAATAGATTTGGGAAGCCATGGCCTTTGTTCTAGCTAGTTCTAAGGATATTTCTACCAGCTTTCCTGCCTCCTTTGTGACATAGAGAACTTAATTATGAGTTGCTGTTATGTATTGCCATTCCTCTATTCTGCAGATTTTAAGTCTATAATTTTCTGTTCATGTGTTCACAGTTTTGCAAGAAAATTGGCTTTGGGGTACTTAGGGTTTTACTGTAGCTTTAAGTGGGGTTTCTCCTCTTGAGTATTTACCCTAACTCTGTCCTCCAGAGATCTATATCCACACTTCCCTAGAGATATTTTTCTTTTATTGATGAAATTGTATGGATGGTATTTTCTTTGTCAAGACCTGAGACCTTTCCAAGGTATTGGCTTATGGTGAAATGTTTTTGTTTTATAAGTAGACTTGTGCCAGTGACTTAACCTTCTCATAGGCTGTGTGCCCTGAGGTAGTGACTAACATACATGCTATCTGAAAAAGTTTCCTAAAAGATTGCTGATAAGGAAATAGTTTATTTTTTTTTATAAAGAAGCAACAAGATTAAGTGCAATAAGAGTTTAAGAAATATTATTCTTGTTATTAGAGGTTGTCTGGAAGTTTGAATTTTCATTTGAATTTTCATTTCTGTTTAGTGTACCAGTTGAATTTTCATTTCTGTTTACTGTAGTCTCTTATTAATCCTAAGTGTATAAAGATGTGTGTACTCAATGGGTTTTCCTTCTACTTACAGACATTTTTACGGGGAAAGAACCTCAGATTCAAACTTGTGGATGAGCTATTTTGAAAAGGTACAGTGAGAAATGTAAGCACTTTCCCTTATGTGTTTGCTCTGTATACACACCCTACATAAAAGGAGGAAGGTATTGGGAGCTACACAGAAGAGGTTTTGATTTTCCTTTGTACCAGACAGTGCATGGAAGGCACCCCCAAGCTCCTGGTTGCATGAGCAAAACATAGCACTGTTGGTGAGTTTTCCACATTGAAAAGCGTGTTCAATTCACTTGATTCGAAGTGCTTTGGCTTCATTCACTTCTATGTGTCTCTACTGGGATTGTCTTCTCAGAACTGGACAAGTACAAAAACTTCCTAATTTGTCTCCCGTCTTATCATTGTATATGCCCCTACTTCCATATTCACTCTCCCCCTGAACTCCTAGTGATATTGATGAAATGCAGATGGGATCATCCTATGTACATTGACACTTCAACATTCCCATTGGTTTCCAAGACTCTGAATGTAAAGATGAATCCTTAACATGGGCCCACAGCCCTGGAAGATGCAGCCTCTATTGACCTCTCACCCTCTTCTCTGCCTGGATGTCTGGGCTCCAGCCTCTCCAGGTGTCCTTTAAGCCTGAATGGTGCTTGTTCTTGCTATAGACCACTTACACCTGTTGTTTCTTCCCCTGCAACGGTCTCTCCACAATTAACTTTTTATTCTTCTAATTTGATCTGGAGCATCATTTCCCTGAGATCTCCCTTATTCTGTTCAGCTGGTTGTTGATTCCATCCCCCTGTGTACTTCCATGTTCCAGGGCATTTCTGTGTGGCACATCTACAGGTGTGTGAATGTGTGTTTCTGATGTGTCTTCTCCTGTAGAATGCAAGTTCTATGAAAGCACTGGTCAGCTCTCCTTGTTTGTTATTGCATGTCCAGTGTCTAGTGTGATGAAAGGCATAGGATCAAACCTCATTACATCTCTGAATACAGGAAAGAATAAATGAATGAATTTAAAGACATAGTTAGCATGCACAGTTACCCTGCATAACCTTATGGGTGCTGGTGATTGGTTCTCAATGACTGGTATGTATAGTCCAGTATTTTGCATTTGTTTACTCACATTTACCAGTGAGTTTTACCATTTTGCTTGGGGAGACAGAGTCTCACTCTGTGCTGTGAGTAAAGTGCTTTGGAATTATCATAGTTCACAGCAACCTCAAACTCCTGGACTCAAACAACCCTCTTGCCTTAGCCTCCTGAGTAGCTGGGACTACAGGCATGTGCCACCACTCCTGGCTAATTTTCCTATTTTTAATCCAGATGATGTCTTGCTCTTTCTCTTGCTCTGGCTGGTCTCAAAGCTCCTGAGCTCAAGAGATTTGGCTGCCTCAGCCTCCCAGAGTGCTGGTATTACAGCATAAGCCAATGTGCCCAGTCTATTTTGCCTTTAATGTAAACCCATTTTAGCTGAGTGTGTGTCAAATAGATGTAGCTGTACACATTTGCAAAAATGAACACAGGGCAGAAATATACCAATGTAATCACTGAGAGTGGTTGTACACAAGTAACGGACTTAAGGGTGATTTTTAATGTGCTTTATTTGTTTTTTGCTACCATCTTGTTTTCCAAATTCCCTATAGTGAACCCCATTAGAACCAGCAAAGCAAAGCAATGGTGCTTAAAAGAGAAAGAAGAGAGCACACAGTGCTGTGACAGTTTTCTAAGGCCACTGGAGCCAAGTGCCACACACTGGGTGGCTTAAAACAACACAAAGGTCTTGTCTCCTGATTCTAGAGGCTGGAAGTCAAAAAACTCCAGATGTTGCCAGTGTCATGCTTCCTTTGATGGCTCCAGAAAAGAAGCAGTTTTGTGCCTCTTTCCTAGTTTCTGGTGGTTTACAGGCAGTCATTGATATCCCTTGGTTTAGATACATCACTCCAATCCCCGAACTCCATATGACATTCTCCTTGTGCTCTTCACATGCTCTTTCCTCTTTGTGTCATTCTGTGTCCAAATTTCCCCTCCTTCGAAGGACTCTAGTCATTTCAGATGGGGCCCATCCTAATGACATCATTTTGCTTTGATGATCTCTATGAAGACCCTTATGTTCAAACACAGTGACATTTGGAGGAACTTAGAATGAGGATTTTGATCTGTCTTTCCTGGGTACACAAGTCAACCCATAAACAGCTGTGTTCCTAAAATAGAACAAAAGGACAGAGTGGCTATAGGGTCTTCTGTGTGGGTGTGGGAGTCCATGAAGCTGGGGTCTGACTGTGAGGAACTTGTGATGTTACTGTGATCGGCAGCCTGTGGGATGGTTCCCAGTGATCTTTGACTCAGCCCTTCACAGCCTGTGTTGCCCTCTCCCTTACTGGAGCAGAGCTGGCCTGCATGACCTATAGATTATGTCTCTAGTAATGGGGTGTCCTTTCTGAAGCTAGGTTTTAAAGACATTTGGCTGCTGCCTTGTCCTCTCGTTGAGCACTTGCTGTGAGAAAACCAGCCACTGTGTAACAGGCACACTCAAGCCACTAAGGGTCAGAGAAATGAGGCTTCCAGCCAGTCACCGTGTCAGGTGCCCAGTCAGGCCTCTAGTCAATCATGGCCCCACATGATGTCTTGATTCTGACACAGTGAGAGAGCTTGAATTAGCTTCCCTTTGCTGCAGCAGCAAGTAAGCACAAGTGTAGCAGCTAAAACAATGTAAGTTTATTCTTCTGTAATCCCAGAGGTCAGAAGTCCAAAATTAGTCCTTAGGGATTTAAAAAACAAAAGTATACTCAGGTTTGATTTCTTTTGAAGACTCTATGGTCCAATCTCTTCCGGCTTCTAAGGGCAGCCAGCATTTCTGAGATCCGGGTTGCATTGCTCCAATCTCTTCCTCTATCTCCATGTTGCTGAGTTTTCCTCTATTAAGACTCTGCCCACCCTCTTGTAAGGACCCTTGTTATTCCATATAGGGCCCACCTGGATATTCCAGAGTAATTTTCCCACCTCAAGGTCCTGAACTCAATCAAATCTGTAAAATGCCTTAGCATATAAGGAACATATTCCCATGTTCCTGGATTAGAGCATGGACATCTTTGGGAGGCCTTTATTCAGCCTACCAAGGTCTTTCGGTCAGAACTATCTAGATAAGTCCCTCCTGAATTCTCAACCTGCAATAACCATGAGCAATAATAATTGATATTTGACATTTTGAAACACTGGGCATTGAAGTAATTTGTTCTGCAGCAATAAGTAACTAATAAAAAACACGGATTTTTATTTTATTTATTTATTTATAGAAGGAGTCTCACTTTGTCACCCTTGATAGAGTGCCATGGCATCACAGCTCACAGCAACCTCCCCAGCTCTTGGGCTTAGGCAATTCTTTTGCCTCAGCCTCCCAAGTAGCTGGGACTATAGATGCCTGCCCCAACACCTGGCTATTTTTTCTTGCAGTTTGGCTGAGACTGGGTTCGAACCCGCCACCCTTGGTATATGGGGCTGGTGCCTTACTCATTGAGCCATGGGCACCACCCAAAAAAATATGGATTTTTTAATTCAGCGTTTCATTCTATAGGCCTTGAAAGACACATTCTGGGTGTCTTATAACTTTTTTTCTGAAATATATATCTAGAAAGTATGCAAAATATTCTAAGTGAACAGTTGAATGACTTTTTACAAACTGAAAGCAACATAATCTGTCTTAAATAATAAAGCCTGGCTATATCCTGGATTTTTTTTTTCCTGAGACAGAGTCTCACTATGTTGCCCTTGGTAGAGTGCTATGACATCACAGCTCACAGCAACCTCAAACTCTTAGCCTTAAGCGATTCTCTTGTTTCAGCCTCCCAAGTAACTGGGACCACAGGCCCCCAGTGCAATGCCCAGCTATTTTTTTATTGCAGTTGTCATTGTTGTTTAGCTGGCAGGGGCTGGGTTCAAACCCAGCAGACTCAGTGTATGTGGCAGGTGCTGTAACTGTGTTACAGATGCCGAGCTGATCCTGGATGTTTTTACACTCCATGTCAGTCATTTTGCCTGCTCACTCTCATATCTGAAATAACTAAGGAGACCTGGAAAAATAAACTTGGACCCACTCTGATGTAAATAATTGGTCATTTATTCACACCTGCGCGGGGGGTCATTGTCCTAACACAAGCCACCCTGAAGTGCAGGGTTTTTTTCTTTTATACCCTTTTTTGTGTACAAGGAGCATTGCTGTTGGCAGGGCACTGTCAGCAGGGTTACAGTTTGGGTTTACAGTTTAGGTATCAATGGTTACAGCTTGGTTGGCAGTGGTTAAGGTAGCAATGGTTTCAGTTCAGATAGCAATAGTTACAGTTTGGGTAACAATGGTTACAGTTCTGTTCCTGGCAACCTTAGGGGGAATAAGGAGGCCTGGGAATGAGCTGAGAAGCATGTTCTCTGCCACCCTGGGTGGGGCATGAGAATGAACTGGGTTACAACATATCCATTCTTCCCCCTTTTCCGCTCTGTTGCATAATTGCAGAGAACAATTTTGTTTCCTGTTTCTTGCCTTCTGGTGAGTTCAGGCAATGGTTTCAGCAATGATGGACAATCAAAAGGAGAAGGAGGAGGAAAGCCAGGATATTTCTCGTTTGCTGGGACTGCCTTGGGGCCCACTGGAATCAGCTGTCCTTTCTTCTGATTCTGGATCCCATTAGAAACTCCCCTCCTCCACAAAGTTAGTTCGTGCTGGGCAGCACCACTGATATGCCATTGGATGCCCCAACTTCTCAGCTTTTCCTTCTAGGCCTAAGATGGATATGCCTTCCTGCTGATTACACAGACACTCCATTATTCAAATCCCTCTTCTTGGTGTGTTGGGAACTCCCACTGAGTGAGATGCACAAACCCAGAAGATGAACAGGCGGGCACGGTGGAGTGTGAGGCCTGGTGGCAGGTCCCCAGACTTCATCTTTGGTCCATGTACTGTCCTCTATGGTGGCTTTCTTGTTCACCTCTTCTTACTCTGTCTAGCTAACTCATCTTTGATGCTGCCCTTGTATTTTGTTTGTGTTGTTTCTCTGCAGGATAATGAAAAATCTTTGGAGCCAGAGTTCTACATTCTAATCTCAGTGATACAGTGATGAATCTACCCTTTCTCAGGCTCCTAATTTTCCCCCAAGAATTAAATGATAGCAATGCCACTGTTGGTGTTTGATCTGACAAAATCAGTAACTCCTCACAATAGCCCTGGGAAGGAGAGTCTAAAATGCCCCCATTTACCATTGAGACAACTGAAGGTCAGAAAGGTTAAAGGCACAACTTAACCTCTCTTAAGCTCTGACAACTGAGGTCAGACCTTGCTGAAGGTCACACAGCCAGGGAGCAGCAGAGTTGGAACTTGAACTCAGGCAGCTGGGCTCCAAAGACTTGACTCTTTTCAGGGCACCATTTCCTCTACACACATGCTTGGTCCCAGACCAGCCCTTCCTCTCCTAAGACCCAGGGTATGTCTCTCTCTCCTCTACCCACTAGGAGGTTCCCCAAGGGTAAACTTTAGGTCCTTCCTGCTCCCCTATGAACCGAGGTGGGCAAGGTTTACCCAAACAGAACTGGAATGGGGACATTTGTGCTGCTTTGTCATGTGTTTGAACCCAAAACCTGGATGCTCAGATCATCTTTTTTGACCCCCAACTATGTGAAATTGAATAGGACATTTTGTTGCTCTTAACCTCAGCTTTATCACATTTCAAATGGGCAGACATGCTCACTGTAGCATCTACTGCATGGATGAGCGAGCTATGTGTCCCTGGGCCGTGCCCTGGGACATCCATTTCCTCTTCTATAAAATGCAGAGCACCTGGCTGAAGGTTTGATCAAGGCATCCACAGAGAGAGCCTCTCATGGAGCACCTACAATGTCATAGCTGCTCACTGGGCACCTGGCATGGCTGAGGGTGTGTTTACTCCCTGGATAATGTGTAGATAGGTGGGTAGGGATCTTATCTAAGGCCAATGTGTGCTGTGGTGGTATCTCTTCAGGAGAAGTATGTGCAGGAGCTTGCAACAGTGAGACAGACCCTTCAGACAGACCCGTAGACATCCATCTAGTGGGTTGCTGACCTGCAGGCAGACTTGGAAGAGGTGGCCAGTGATAGTAACATGGAGAGGTAAGCTGTAAGCGTCCTGGTGGGGCTGGGAAGAGTAGGTGGACTGTACCCCGGGAAGCTCTGCAGTCTGTACCTGGGCTAGGAGACCACATGAGCTGGGAAACCCATGGCCACTCTGTAGACAGAGGGATACCTGGCCTGCTTGGGTACCTGGCCCTGCTGGCCAAGCCTTTGGTAAAGCAATGTGTCTGGAATGAGGCCTGCAGTATCTGGTGTTGGGATATTTGGTGTCTAGTCTTGACTTAATATGTAAAGTGGTCTTAATATATAAAGTGGACATAATAATATTGGGATTAACCACATAAACTTGCCAAGATTTGCCCTACAAATATGAGGTTTTCTGTTTTCAACCCACTGATCACTTCAAAGGGCTTTTAGGGAAAATTAACAGTGTTCATAGACATATATCACTTGGAACAATGCTGGGACACATACCTATATGTAAATGGAAGCTGTGTTTGTAGACAATAATGAAAATTATTATACAAAGGGAAGGGCTGTTCTAGGATTCAAAGTTAGGCTAGAGATTGCCAAAATCACCCAAGTTTAATGTCAAGGCTTCTTGCCTTTCCCAGAAGATAGGCTGTTCCCCACCATCTCCACTAAAGTCCCAACCTGCCACAGACCACAGGTGGGATGCTCAGCTGCAAGGAGTTGGAGTGTCCTAGATGTGCACATGGACCCACGCTGGTCGGTCTCTACAGGTGGCCAAAGCATCCTGTTGCCGGGATGCCTTTGTAGCCTTGGCTTGTTGCTTTTCTGGGAATCACAACCTTGACGTGGCATCTCTGCCCTCATCCCAGCCTGTATCCAAGCCTGGACTGCACAGAAAATAATTTCTTTGCAATGCTTTGTAGTAAGGAACCTGCAGGTGCAGTTTCCACCCAGTGCCTACAAGCTGGACCTGCAGACACCTGAGCAGGCCAAATTGGAAACCAGTTTTTCCTGTCTTTATCTCTGTGAAAGCTGGTTTCTGCTGTAGCCACAACAATCAAATGTCAGATCTTAGAGTGCAACTCTCTTGGTTTCCCCACAAAGGCCCTGACCTCAAAGAACATCAAGGTTACACAGAAAATTATTTGAGAGGTGTGGGTATGAGACAGGCAATGAGGCAGAGAGTGTAACAAGCCAAGATCTGGAGCCCATGTTTATTGAACTGCTGAGGAGTAGAAAAGGAGAAGAGCCCCAGAATGGTCCTACCTTTCTGGAACCTGCATCATGATGGATTTATGTGTGTGTGTGTCCATGAATAAACTAGAAAGTTGTGATTTAGTCAGTAGAAGGAACCAGATGTCTATATTGATTTATTAGAGTTGGAGGAAACACAACAACCTTCTAACACTGAGGGAAGGTACAGCCTTGATATTGTTGCTATACAATGCATGGTTGAGGGTTAAAAGTCCTCTATAAAAAATTTATTTAGACCCTATACTGGGAACATTACAAAAAGAAAGGGAACTTGCAGAGCCTCCACCTCGCCCAAGAGTGCAGACCCGGGGAGCAAGGGGAGTCCACCCAAGGGACCTTGAACACCAAGCTGAAAATCCAAGTCAGACTTGAAAAAAAGGAATCAGTGGGATGGAGGTAAGATGGCAGACTACAGCCAGCTTTCCACAGAGGCTCCTGTCCAGAAGGAGAGTTAAAAGACAGAAGTTTAGCAAGTAGCCAATGGTTTTGAGCTGAGACAAGAGAGAGGTTGAAGAATGCATAACATCCCTGCTGAGGCTAACTGCAACCCCAAAGATACAAACAAAAGGTACTGAATCCATCGCCAAGTGGACAGGAGTCCCCTCCCCCATGAGAAGGGCTCGCAGTAAACTCCATATGAACAAGTGAGCAGAGTCCAAATGTCCTCCCATTCCATCCCATGGGAGAGACCCTCTAATAAACTGGACCTCCTACCTGTACTAGGGTGCCATGGCACTCTCCTGCCAGGCATAAAAGTGTATATACTCTCTACCTGCAACTCTGAACTTTCAGCACTCCCCCCGCCCCAAAAGGTCTGGAAGCCTGTCCCCCATGGAGTCCAGAATCTTGGGCATTTTCTTGAGAGGTATGGACAGGGGTAAGGCTCTTGCTCAGCTGTGCTGATTCTGTGGCACAGGAGTAAGGAAAGGATGGTCAGCAGAGAAGGAACCATTCAGGAGCGGCAGCAGTGCTCCCAGGCGTAGAACAACAGCAGCAGCAGGAACAACAAGGCTCACAGCCCCCTAGGGCAGCTATCCTGGACAGACATGCCCTGTTTCTCTGGGCAACCTTCTCTGGTGGCAGCTACTGATGGACAGATCTGGGACATGAGTAAAGGAGTGTGGGGACAAGAATATGTGTGCACAGCAGGCAGACTTCCAGGGAGGGGCTGTTTCAGAGCTCCGCATTAATGAGGCTGAAGCACACCTGACCCCCAGGGGATCTCAGCTGAGACAAAGGCAGGCAGGCAGAGGCAGGAATTAACAGCTCCATGTGAGCTGCAACTACTTGCCACTGCCCAGAACAGAGTTGTGGTTTCTGTTACCTCAAGCAGTGTCTGACAACCAGGACAGAAACAAACTCTGTGAAGTTGTGCTGTTCTGCCAGCAACATAAATCAGGGGCATGGCTGGAACTGAGTGAACTGCCTCACCGCCATTAAGCACCCAAGGTTGTCAGGCCTCACCTCCTGCTGCCAGATACTGGCTGAGAACAGAGGACTGGCTGAGCAGACATAGATCTCTCTCTGACTCAGGCAGGCGTAAACCCATGGGGCATTTGCTCACCGGGAGGAACTGAGTTACAGCCCCAGCCCCATTGGGGTTACCAGTGACTGGGTGTGACCAATGTGCAAGGTGGGGAAGGAGGCATCAACCTTCCCAGACTAATTTGTTTGCTGGGTTGGTCTTCAGACTTCACAGAGCACGGGAGCCAGTCATACCTGATCTGCCAGCAGACCCTTGGTATCTAGTTGCTAGAGACCTTTTGAACTCCCCCACCTGAGACCACTGCTGACTGGGACAATTGATTTGGACCTCTTGGACTTGGCCAATCATCTGAGGACTATCCAAAGTGCTACCCTTGGTTTGTGGCTGTGGGAACATGTGATTTTCATTTTTCAATTATTGTCTATGGGGGGCAGGGTGACTTAATTGCTGGTATTTCAACACAGCTGAGACTTCAACCCAGAGTAACTGATTTACTAGGGTAGAACAGAGACCAGATGAAAATAAGACAGAGCGACTTAGCCCCACCAAACCAAGGAAGCCCCCAGTTTCTCAGGTCATAGCGCCGAACAGGTAAAGCTTTGGAGAAAAGCTAAATGGTGTAAATTAAGCATGGGGTAGAATCAGGAAAGAAACTCCGGCAACATGAATAATGAGAGTAGATCAACCTCCCCCCACCCAAGGAAGCACATGGCAGATGACACTGAAGACCCCATCCATAAACAGATGGTTGAGATGTCAGAAATTGAGTTCAGAGTCTGGAGAGCAAATAAGATCAACAGAATGGAGGAAAGAAGGGAATTAGTATTTCAAGGAATTATTCAAAAGATATCTTAAGTTTTCAACAATTTCAAAGATAAAATGACCAAAGAATTTGAATATTGAGGCAAGAGTTTGCAGCCCTCAAGGATCTGAAAAATTCAGTAGAATCCCTCACTAACAATGTGGAGCAGGCAGGAGAAAGGATCTCTGATATTGAAGACAAAGCTTTTCAATGAGCCCAAGCACTCAAAGATGAAGAGAAATGGAGAGCAAAAACGGATCATTCTCTCAGAGAGCTCTAGAATAATTCAAGGAAAACTAATACTCGCCTTATAGGAATCCCTGAAGGCAATGAACTTGCTTCACAAAACACAGAGGCTCTTCTTTATGAAATTATGCAAGAGAACTTTCCAGACATGCCAAGAGATTCTGAAATTCAGATAGCAGACAGTTGCAGAACCCCAGTATGACTCAAGCCGAATAAGACATCCCCTAGGCACATCATAATTAACTTCACTAAAGTTAATGTGAAAGAGAAAATTGTAAAAGCAGCCAATGTAAGAAAACCACAACCTACAAGGGGAAGAATATTAGAATAACTGCAGATAACTCTGCTGAAACCTTTCAGGCTAGAAGAGGGTGATCATAGACTTTTAATCTCCTAAAACAAAATAACTTCCAACCCAGGATCCTATATCCAGCTAAACTGAGCTTCATCTATGATGGAGAAATTAAATACTTTAATGACATCCACATGTTGAAGAAATTTGCCATAACTAAACCAGCTCTCCAGGAAATTCTCAGACCTATCCTTCATAATGACCAGTGCAATCCTCCACCACAAAAGTAAACCCACTCAGAAACTTTTGATCAAATTTCAACTGCCACAGTGGCAAAAGGATTAAAAATGTCCACTGGAATTTTGAGCAACTCGATACCCAAAATTTTACCAGGCTTCTCCATAATTTCAATCAATGTGAATGTGTGAATGGCTTAAATTGCCCTCTAAAGAGACACAGATTGGCTGATTGGATACAGAAACTCAGAC
>NW_003852725.1:338032-356939 GCF_000181295.1 Otolemur garnettii
AAAAATGCTCACCATCCTTAATCATCAGAGAAATGCAAATCAAAACTACTTTGAGATATCACCTAACTCCAGTAAGATTAGCCCACATAATAAAATCCCAAAACTATGGATGTTGGTCTGGAGGCAGAGAGAAGGGAACACTTCTACACTGTTGGTGGGGATGCAAGCTAATATGATCTTTTTGGAAAGAAGTTTGGAGAATACTCAAGGAACTAAAAGTGGACCTACCATTTGATCCTGCAATCCCCATATTAGGTATTTACCTGATGATCAAAAATCATTTACAAAAAAATACATTTACACCAGAATGTTTATTGCAGAAAAATTTATAATTGCCACATCATGGAAGCAACACAAGTGCCCACCGACCCATGAATGAATTAACAAATTGTGGTATATGTAAACCATGGAATACTATGAAGCCATAAAAGAGATGGAGACTTCACATCTTTTATGCACACCTGCATAGAGCTGGCATATGTTATTCTTATTAAAGTACCTCAAGAATGAAAAAAAATTATCAAATGTATTCAATACTACTATGAAATCAGTATATAATCACCTACACATTCATAGGAATGATAAAATATAACTATAGTCCGGAAAGAAGGAGGGAAGAGGAAGGGGAGAGGGGAGGGAAAAAGGGAGCCAGGAGGAGGCAAGGTATTTGGAGGAGATCTAACCTAATGTGCTAAATACAACAGTACATTTCTAAACTATTAAGAATATGAATGTTTTACAACAAGTAAGGGAGGAGATAGTTATGTTAATTAGTTAAATGTAAGCATTCCACATTGTATATCAAATCAGCACATTGTACATCATAAATGAATTGTACATAGTTATGATTTAATAAAGAATTTTAAAAAGTAAAAATAATTTTGAACCTTTAAAAGTGGATAAACTTTACTTTTTTAGAGTTTTAGGGTCCTAGTGAAACTGAGCAGAAAGTACTGAGTTCCCACATACCATGGATGGATGATCTCCAGTACCAGAGTGGCACCTTTGTTACAGTAAATGAACCTTTATGAATGTCTATTATCACCTAAACTTCAGAATTTACATTAGGATGCTGGTTTGGTGTTGTATATTCTATAGTTTTTGACAACAATATGATGACATGTATCCACCACTGTAACATTATACAGAATAGTTTCAATGCCACCAAAATCTGCTATGCTTTGCCAATCTTTGTTACTTTAAAAAAAAATGTAGCCACCGAAAATTTAAAATTACGTGTGTGGCTCAGATTTGTGACTTGTATTATATTTCATTTGAACAGTGCTTGCCTGAAGAGATATCAAATCTTAAAAAAACCAAAAAAAAATCACAAAAAAAAATGTGAAAAGAATGTACAAATGACCTCACTTTTCTGGAATTGCATGGTTAGTGCTTAAGAGCAGTGACAGAAGTCACAAAGGGAAAGTGAATTTATTTAACTACATAAAACTATGAAACTCTGTTAAATAAGAAACAGAATTAAGGCATTAATTTAGTGCTTGCTGATGTGAATTTGAGAAAAATAAAGTGTATGAAAATTGATATCTTGGCTAGGCTTGGTGATCATACCTATAATCTTAGTACTCTGGGAGGCCAAAGTGGGTGGATTGCTTGGGCTTAGATATTTGAGATCAGCATGAGCAAGATCAAGATCTTGTCTCTATTAAAAATAGAAAAAGAAAAATATTAGCTGGGCACTATGGAGCACACCCGTAGACCCAACTACTTGGGAGGCTGAGTCAACAGGATTGCTGGAGCCAGCAGTTTAAGGTTGCTGTGAGTTATGATGCCACAGCTCTCTATACTGGGGCAACAGAGTGCCCGTCTCTAAATAAATAAATAAATAATCAAATAGACTAAAAGTTGATATCTTCATAATGACTTTATGCAAGTTGATAAGAAAAATACATAGGCATCAAGAAATAAATGGGCCAAGAATGCAAAGAACTAATTTTTAGAAATATACCCTGTATAGTCATCAAGTGAATAAATACTCAACCTCCAGGATTGTCAAAGAAATGTCTGTTTGAGCAATTAGTTTTTTTTCTTCTGGCAAAGCAGCATAAACCCCCAAAATCAATACACAAACACACAGACACACACGCACACACACGCACACACATGATCTCTTTTTAAAAAGTGATGATAACAAAGCCAGTTAGAAGTTGGTAAAATGGAGGCATTCATACATTGCTGGCAGGAGTGTAAAATTTATTCAGCATTTCCAGGAAATTACTTGACAATACTCATTAGCAACCTTAAATATTTTACTACTTTGCCCAGTAATAATCCTGATAGAAAATATTTGAAGCTTTAAGTTCATTGTTAATCAGAAAATTGGAAAGAAAGTTTAAGTAAACTACAGCATTTAATGGGGTTGACGAGTTTACAGAATCATGGAAAAAATCCAACAAATCCATTTCAAAAAGATAGGACCATGTGCCTTCTGCTTCTGGAACATAATTGCAAAGCTACTCTGTAACAAAGAAAGGTTGGACAAGAAGAGAAGTTAGCCCCAACTGCTCCTAGTTTCTATTTATGTATATATGTATTTTTTTGAGGCCATACTAGTTCCCATAATGTTTGTTTGTTTGTTTGTTTGTTTATTCATTTATTTAAAAAGACAAAATCTCACTCTGTTGCCCAGGCTAGAGTTCAGTGGCACATTCATAACTCCATGTAACCTCAAACTTCTGGCCTCAAGGAATCTTCCTGCCTCAGACTCTCAAGTAGCTGGGACTGGCTGGGTGCAGTGGCTCATCCTGTAGTCCTAGCACTCTGAGAGGCTGAGGTGGGTGGATTGCTTGAGCTCACAAGTCCAAGACCAGCCTGAGCAACAGTGAGACCCCATCTCTAAAAGTTAGTCAGACATTGTGGCAGGCACCTGTAGTCACAGCTACTCAGGGGATTGAGGCAAGATAATCACTTTAGCCCAAGAGTTGAGGCTGCTGTGAGCTATGAGACCACAGCAGTCTACTAAGGGCAACAAAATGAGATTCTGTCTCAAAAAAAAAAAAAGAGAAAGAAAGAAAAGGAGCTGGGATGACAGGTATGAACCACCACACTTAGTTAATTTTACTTTTTATTTATTTATTTTTTGTAGAGATAGTCTAAGTTTTGCTACTTTCTGAGAAATGGGAAAAGTCATACCTAAAATGTTATATGTAAGAAGTCATTTCCAAAGATGCTTCTATTTAGCCAGCACTTAAAGGTACTTTCTACTTCCCAGGCCCTGCTCTAACATTTGTAAATGTTATTTCAGTGCTCTCTAATAGAAAATATTAGGAGCCACACAGGTAACTTGATATTCTTTGGCAGCCCAGCACTATGGTTCATGCCTATAATCCTTACACTTAGAAGGCTGAGGTGGGAGGATCACTTGAAGCCAGGAGCTTGAAGCCTGAAATTTGATATCAGTCTGGACAACAAAGCAAGACTCTATCTCTACAAGAAAAGTTAAAAATTGGCTGGACATGGTGGCATTTGCCTGTAGTCCTAGCTACTTAGGAGATAGGTGGGAGCAACCCATGAGTCCGGAGTTTAATGTTTTTGTTTTTATTTTTTGAGATGGAGTCTTACTCTGTTGCTTTGGGCTAGAGTACCACGGCATCAGCTTAGCTCACAGCACCCTCCAAAATCTAGGCTCCAGTGATCCTCTTGCCTCAGCCTCCTGAGTAACTGTAGCTGGGACTACAGGTGTCTGCCATGATGTCTCACTAGTTTTTGTATTTTCAGTAGAGATGGGTTGTTGCTCTTGTTCAGTCTAGTCTTGAACTCATGAGCTCAAGCAATCCACCCAGCATAGCCTCTCAGAGTGCTGGGATGACATTCGTGAGCCACTGCATCTGGTCAGCCACTATGTTATAGCCAGCTATGATAGTGCCACTCTGCACTCCTGCCTGGGCAACAGAAGAAGGCTCTGTGTGTAGGAAACAAAAAGAGTGTCCAGCAGCCTTGAAAAATTCATTTTAATAATAAATCCCAAACATTATCAGTTTATTGTGATTATGAGCAATATAATGAACAAATTAGATTAATGATTTCATTAATAATTAATAGTGAGCTATCTTTCTCATTTTTGTACCAAGACTTTAAAGTCCAGTGTATGTTTGATACAGCACATTTCCATTTCAACACACTACATTTTGAGTGTTCAATAAGCCACATGAGGTTTTATGAGTTGTCTTGTTGTCTCCCCACAAATTCCTGTGTTGAAGTCTTAATTTTCCAGTACCTCAGAATGTGACCTTACCTTGAAAATAGGGTCATTTCAGTTGTAGGTAGAGTTCATGTTGGAGTAGGGGCCATTTAGATGCAGGTATGAGCACAGGGACCACCATGTGAAGATGAAAGCAGAGATGGGGGTGATGCTTCTGCTAGTCAAGGAGCACCAAATACTGCCACAAACTGTCAGAAGCTAAAGAAGAGACATGAGATAGATTCTTCCTCACAGGCCTTAGAAAGAACTAACCCTGCTGGCACCTTGACTTTGGATTCTGGCCCCCAGAACTGTGAAAGAATCAAGTGCGGTCATTTAAGTCAATCAGGATGAGGCAGCCCTAGCACAGTGAGAGACATAGGGAGCAGTTGCTATACTGGGCAGTGCAGGGTTAGTGCATCTGATCCTTGTGGCTGTGCTCTGCTGTGGAACCTGCTATTATTCCCCTTTACAGACTGGGAAACTGAAGCTCATGGAGCTTGTGGCTAGGTCTTATGGCTAAAAAGCAGCAAAACCAGGATTAGAATCCAGGCAGGCTAGGGTGAGGCCAGGCACTGTCACTGCACCATGTCCTTCTGCTGTCTGAGTTCCCATGGACTCAAGTGACCTGCAAGTCCCTGTCTTACCATCACCAGGTAGATGCCCTCAACCACTCCCCAGGCCTGCAGCACACAAGTACTTCCTCTGGCCTCTGATGACTCTGCTCACCTGTGGTGTGCCCTTCTCTTCCAGCCTCTCTCTTCTCACCCCCATTCATCCTCTGACCTGAGAGATGAGTATCTGGCCTTGGATTACAGAGTTGTTATGGCATGCAAACTACATCCCACAACTTCCCTCCCACTTTCTGTGGCACCACACCTTCCCACCTTCTGGGTGTTCCAATTAGTTCTGGCACCCCCATTGACCACAGCTGGCAGTCCTACCTGCCAGCTTAAGGAAATTTCCTGGGGTAGTTGGCATTTACTCTGTGGGGAGTGAGATGAGGCTTTGCAGGAGCCCCTGCCTGCTCTATGTCCACACTGTGGCTACATTCATCTCCTCCATTGTCTTGACCAGGAAGATGCCACTGGATACCCCACCAAACATGGCCTGAGTGACTCTGGACAGAGGGCCAGAAGAGAATGTCTGCCTGATATAGGTGCCTAGAGTATGGTGGCCTCATGCCTGGACCTGACTGAGAGGAAAAGATTATTCTCAGTAAGTAGGAATTTCCTTGGCTTTTCCCACTAGTTCAGGGTGGCCCCAGGGCCTGCTGTGACTCTACACCTCAGGAAAAGCCTGGCAGAAAGAGGGGTTGGCTCTCCAATAACTACCTAAAGACCTGAGACAGAGGTGGGTTAGGGATCTTTGGTCCAGAGGCCACCTGTGGGTTCATGTCTTATTTGCCATACAAAAGCTGGAGGTTCCTGGCCCCTTCCAAGCCATGGACTACAAACTTGGGTGTGTGTGGTGCCATCCATCTCCCCCTGCTACTTTCTACTACCACAGAGCCTTTGCATATCACATACTATTTTTTTCTAAGGCCCTAACTCCATCTTGTGCCAAAGTACCAGGCTTACTCCATTTTGATAAGTTTTCAGCTCTTCCCTCCTCTTCTTAGTGACCACAGCTAGCCCCTTGAGCAAGCTGCAGCCCTGCAGAGCCAGGAAGATGCGCTGAAAGCTGCAAAACCTTATGAAACCACAGTCCTGTCTGTGTACAACCCCCACTTGCCCTTGTACCTACATCTACTCACATTGTAGATCTAACCTTGAAAGTTTTGGCTTCTGTAGAAATTTTTCTTAAGCTAACACTTCTCATGGCCCACTGAAAGTACCTTATAAAACTATTGTACCCATGTTTTTAGGGGTCAAGAGTCTTTGAGGGGTGAACCCCCTCTTTATCACTGGCCAATAAAGGACCCCTGCTTAATTTGGATTCAGTGTGGTGGCATTTCTATATAACTCCACTTGCATGTGGGTATAACATTTGGAGGCCCCAGTGAGGTCACCAGCCAGAGGGTCAGCCTTCCAGCATGGCCCACCAGAGAGGGTAGGAATTATAGGGTAGGAGCCATTAGATATTCCAGGGCCTCATAATTCCCCGAACTCCTCTTGAGGGCTTCAGAGGGCCTCCTGCCAACCCTTCATCCAAATTTGTGTCCTATAGCTCACTCTCAAGAGGTAAGAATTTGCTCTGTCTGAATGTAATCATTGGAGCACTTAGGGACCCCCAAGGGAAGACCACTGAGACAGGAGCCTTTAGGGGGTTGGCCCTATCTTATAAGAGACACTAAGACTTTAGTGACATTGGGATGCCAGTGCTTTGGTCTCGGGCCTTGGGGAAGCTTGGATGCAGAGGCGCAGACGAAAAGGGACCCTCAGGGGACTCTTGGTCCAGAGGGCAGGTCCATAAGCCTGTTAATACAGGAGATTTAGGGATACCTGGCCTATCTGGGGGCTCTCAGAGGCCCTTATGTGTTGATAGAGCAACCCATCTCTAGAAACACCAGGACACTGGTGAGGAGCTTCAGCCTCAAATGCACATTTTAGACTTGGATATATGCTTGTTCATTGTAACTGGTATCTTTCTCACTGTTGTAGGTGTTGTTAGCCATTTTGTTTGCCCCAGTGTTGTCTGTATTTTTGTCTGTCTGTTGAGTCATGGGAACTCAACAGAGTAAGTCTCTGACACCTTTACAGTGTATGTTGGAGAATTTCACCACCAGCTTCTCAGATGATTATGGAATCTGATTCTCAAAGAGTCTTCTGTGAAGTTGAGTGGCCAAATTTTAATGTGGGGTGGCTGTAGACAGGCTCCCTAGACCCAGCCCTGGTGACCACAGTGCACAAAGTGGTCACCTGGAAGCTGAGTCACCAAGACCAATTTCCTTATATTGACCAGAGATTGATTTTGGTTTATAACTCCTCTCCCTGGCTGTGAGCATGTGCCATGGGATCTTATTCTGCAGTATTCCTCACCAGTCCCTGACCACAAAAAGGTCAGCAGACTCCCTGGCCAGTCTTGCCCCACTATTTTGTTCTTCCCATGTAGAAGTGAAATACTCTTAGACCTGGGCCCCACTTCAACTCCCAAGTGCCAGTCTACCAGTTACATCTACCCACTCCTTTATCTGAAGAGTATCTCCTCCTCAGTACTCCTGAAAAATAGGGAGAAGCAGAAACAGCATCCCCCAAATTGTTAACCCAGCTACAGGCAGACTTTCCCCAAGTATGGGAAGATTCCAGTTCCCTTGGACTAGCCAGCCAGTCAATTCCTGGTTGGAGCCTCCCCTGTCAGGTCTGTAATGCCCAATGAGCCACCAAGCCTGACTAGGGATAGCCCCACATATCTGATGTCTACTAGAAGCTGGAATACTCACCACATGCCAATTGGCCTGAAACACACTATCCCTCTGGTGAAAAGCCAGGGACATCAGACTATAGGCTGGTGCAAGACCTTCAGGAAGTGAACAAGTGGATTGAAACCATTCACCCTATGGTCCCAAATTCATATACTCTTTTAAGTTTCCTCTCATCAGAATACCAGGTGTTCACAGTTCTGTACCTGAAGGATGACTTCTTTTCCATCCTGCTTACCCCAGCCAGGCAACCAATCTTTGCCTTCAAATGGACTTATGCAGAGTCCAGGATGACCAGCCAACTCACATGGACAAGACTTCCCCAGGATTTCAAGAACTCTCCCACATTGTTTGGAGAGACCTTGGGAAAGGTCCTAAAAATTATCAAGGACAGGTATATGAATGGTGCTCTCTTGTAGTACATTGATGATATCTTTTTGGTGACCACTAAATATGAATATTGTCTAGAATGCACCTGAGACCTCCTCCAGTACTTCCAAAAACTAGATTACAGAGTGTCATTTAAGAAAGCCCAACTCTGTCTGACCAAAGTGACATACCTCAGGTACCTGCTATCAAAAGGCCAACAGACTCTGACTGGGGTGAGAAAACAAGCAATACTTCAAATCCTAATTTGGATTACCAAAAGGCAGGTCTGGGAATTCCTAGGGGCAGTATGCCATTGACAGTTATGGATCCAAGGTTTTGCTAAAATTGCAAAGCCCTTGTACAATGCCACAACTGGTGATGGACCCCTCCACTGGCGAGACGAAAAGGACCAGGCATTCAAGGCCCTGAAGCATGCCCTTGTTATAGCCCCAGCCTTAGCATTACCAGACATCACCAACCTACTCCATCTGTCCATGAAAAAAAGGTATTGCAGTAGAAAGGATGAACCAGACCCTAAAGGAAACTTTAACCAAACTCATTAAAGAGACCGATGAAAAGTGGACAGAGCTCTTGCCCTTAGCAGCTCCATATGAAATTATGTATGGGAGACCTCCCCCTTTAGTCCCGTTCCTACCACTCTGCTAGGAATGTTAAACAGTATACATCATTACTTGAATGTAACTCAACCTGACTTAGCTTCTGACTGTTGACCTTGACCTTGATCTTGACCCCATATTATGTAGGACTAGGCAAGAAAGACTCCCCAGTGACCAAGAAAAACCTCTCATCCTAGAGAAAACCTCCAGCTAACCCCACCACTTAACTGTAGGGGATTAACTGCACAAGGCAACCATCTCTGTACCCCAGGCTATAACCTGACCAAATTCTCTTTGAAATCCATATATAATTTTATTCAATTATAGAATCACCTTTAGCTTACTTTGTTCCTATCAGAACTTGGCTAGGTTGTACTATGGGCCTAACCCAATGCATCATGGCTCACTTGCCTCAGCCAGAAGGCTTCTGTGCAACAGTACAAATGTACATGTGTCCTGCTTCAGAAGGAGAAAGTCTAATCTTCTCTCAAAGATTGAATTCACACCACCAAAAATAGGCATTGGTTTTAATCCCAATTTTGCTTGGTCTCATGGCTACAGGAGGAGCTGCAGCAGGTACTGCTGCCTTAGTAAAAGGAAGCAAAGACCTTGCAGCAATATCCAAAAAAACTGATGGAGACCTAGAAAACCTCCAGTCTGCTATAGATTTGCTCCATAGCCAAGTGGACTCACTGGCACAGGTGGTCCTCCAGAACCAGAGATGGCTAGACCTCCTCTTTCTGAGTTGAGAAAGTCTGTGCCCTGCACTAGGAGAAGCCTGTTGTTTTTATGCCAACAAGTCAGGAGTAATTAAAGATACCCTCCCCAGAAAGTATCTAAAGAGATAATTTAGACAAAAGAAAGAAAATAAAAATGAGTAAATTCTTAGTCCTGGTTCCAAAACTTATTTGAATGGAACCCCTGGATAACAACTTTAATCACCAGCCTCACTGACCCTCTGATCCTCCTTCTCCTAGGTTTGTTAATAGGGCCATGCATCTTCAACTTGTTCATCAACTTCGTAAAAACTCAACTAGTGACAATAAAACTCATGGTAATTAATATGCAATATGACTCTGTACCCATAGACAAAGAGTCCAGGGTTTGACTCAAACATAAGACCAGTGGGTAATGGAATGCCCTAACTCCAAACTCCATTTTGTGCCAAAGAAGCAAGCTTGCTCCATTTTGTTAAGAGCTTTCAGCACTCCTCCATCCGTTGGTAAGCACAGCTAGCCCCTTGAGCAAGCTGTAGCCCTGCAGAGACAGGGACACTAGCTAAAAGGCTCCAAAACCTTTGAAACCACAGTACCATCTGTGCACAACCCTAGTAACCCTAGTAACCACCCCCTCCCTTTATATCTCACTTTGCAAGTTATGGCTTCTATAGAAATTCTGCTTGAGCTAGGGATTCCCATACCCCACTGAAAGCATCATATGAAAACCTTGTTCCCCCCCTTCAAAGTGGTCAAAAGTCCTTGAGGCATGAGCCTGCTCTTGACCACCAGCCAATAAAAGACCCCTGCTTAATTTGTGCTCAGTGTGTTGGTGTTTCTCTGTAATTCCACTCATGTTAGGTATAACAATAACGTGCATTTGTCCATGAAATCTCAAGAAATTTCACACTCAATCTTAAAGTGCAGATGGGAAGATCCCCTTGCAAAATTGTAGACATCTGTGCTGTCATCACATAAGAAACTCTAATATCCTGTGGCTAACTTCTGATTATTAAATTTCATGAAAATAAGGTTCATTTCTACCTTTGAAAGGAGAAAAGAAAAAAGAAATGGGAACTTTCTTCTTTCCTTTGATTTCTATATTAGCTGCTATATATTCATCAAGAAAATTTAAAAAGGAATGCCTCTAATTTTGTGGGTTTTGTCAGATTAAAATTTGTCAATGATTGAGCCTACAGATAACAACTTCAGTGTCCCAACTGAAAGCTTTTGGAGAATATTTTTATACTTACTCTTTTCCTTCATTTTTGCAAATACTTTGTAATTCATATCTTAACATTCTGCCTCCCTCAAGTGACTCCAAAATAATTTCTTATTCTGCTATTTCCTTCTATACACTTCCAAATTCTCACTTCCATGACTTTCTTTTCCCTGGCCTTTATTCTTTTTAATTCACTTTTTGTTTCTTATTTTTTTGTCTCTTTTTTTTTGTCTGTTGATTTTTCACCTTCTTCTCATCATTTATTTTTTCTTTTCCTTTTACCACTATGTATTTTAAAACTATTTAGTGAAAACCTTGATGTTAAACTTTTCAATGTTCTAAAATCAAGTTATGTGTCTTTTCCCCAGAGGTGCTTACTGTCCAGTAAGACATATGACACAGATACAAATTAAGGATCAGGCACTTTATAAGTGATAAATGTCATGAGAATATTACTGATAAAGAATTTTCCACATTCAATCCAGCCTTTCTAATCATTACTTCTAAATCACCTTTGTACTAAACTATTGATTTATTTAGTTTTTATGTATTTTTACTAAGAATACTATCCATTATGGCTGGGTGAGGTGGCTCAAACTTGTAATCCTAGCACCCTGGGAGGCTGAGGTGGGTGGATTGCCCTGAGCTCAGAGGTTTGACACCAGCATGAGCCAGAGTGAGACCCCCATCTCTCAAAAAAAAAAAAAAAAGCCAGGCATTCTGGGAGGCACCTATAGTCCCAGCTACTTGGGAGGCTGAGGCAAGATAATCACTTAAACCCAAGAGTTGGAGGTTGCTGTGAGCTATGACAACATGGCACACTACTGAAGGCCACAAAGTGAGACTCTGTCTCAATAAGAAAGAAAGAAGGAAAGAAGGAAGAAAATAAAGAAAATAAAAATAAAACTTCAAACTAGGAAGATTGAAAGCCAATTGAAAACAAAAATTTTTAAAAAAGAATATTATCCATTAGTGTTACCTGATAATTACTCAAACTATAAATGGTTTAAGTGTAGGGGCTTAGAATAGTCATGCTTAATCTAAGATAATGCTGGCATCTGTGTTAAGGAAGCTTTCAATAAGAAGGAGGAATTGCAATTCACAAGTTACTGCAATAATGTAATAACAGAAAATAAGTAAATAAACTAAAGTATACAGTGAAGAAAAAGAAGACTATGTTCGTGTTGACTTTGATAATATGTGTGAAATAACATTATGATGTCCCTTCCTTTTTATATAGTCCTTTACATCTAAAGGGAATCTCCTTAGGGGGACAGAGTGGATGTGACACTGTTGAATAGAAAACTAAGACTCTAACTTTGTTGCACTAAGGACTAAAAGGAGCAGTGCTGATAGGCAGAATGGTGGGAACATATGGGAATATCTTACTAGCAACATCCTTTTCAGAATGGCCTAACTCCCACTAGGTCCACGAGATCATTGCAGGACTACCATCTCCAAGAACTGATTCCTTATGCATACAATCGCAATTACTGTGGTCATGGATGGCAAATTTAACTAAGGGTGACCAAGGTCTCCTTGATGATTAGAATAGGAATATAGAACTATTTTCTATTTTTGTGTGTCTATACTAAAAGAAAAGATATTCTTTCTCTTTTTATTTCAACTTTCCCCCCTACATTTTTCTTTTCCTTTTCTTCTATATTTTCTCATGTAAATAAAATTTTTCATTGTTTTCTTCTTTAATAAGAAGAACTTCATTTTTGCTAGTTTTTCTGCCTCTATTATTTGTTTTTTCTCCCAATTTTTTCCTGTAAGGTTTTTTTTTTTATTTGTTTTGATTTGATTCATAGTATTTTTGTTTTTCTTCTCTACTTGGTGGAGGTGGGGTACTGTGTCTGCTCAGGCTGGCAAAGAGCTGCAAATGTCAGGGAACCACCCAGCTCAGCACCCCAAGAGGTTGAGATTTTTTAGGTGTGGGTCAGAGTGCCCTACTGTACACCTCTATTACTCCCGCTTCTCTTTTTCTGTGCCTTATTTCTTTTTGTCAAACTTGCTTATTACTCACCTCCTTTCTCTTTTCTCTCTCTCTCTCTCTTTTTAAAATATTTTATCCCTTCTTGCTTTTCAATCTTCTCTTCCTTTTATTCCTCTACCAAAAGGACACATCAATAGCTTAGGCCCGAAGAATGTAACTTAGAGAGCAAGAGAAAGTGAAGGGAAAAAGTAGGACAAAGAAACAGACAAAAAGAAAACACTCATGAGGAAGAAACAGCAGAAAAATCCTGGCAACATGAGAAGTTTGGAAAATTTGCTCTAGAACACAATATTTTGAAAGTAAATTAATTAGAAAAGATGATAGTAAGATGTTTGAAGGGAAAATAATATGTATAAGAAAATATTTGCATATTTTAGCAAATATACAATATTTTGAAGTGTCTTTTAATTTAATTTCCATACCCTATACAAATGTAAACAAAGCTTGAAAATGGGAAAAATGTACTTAGCACTAAATAAAAATGTTAAAGAACTAGCCAGAGTCTCCCAGACTTCAACCACCTCTGCAATAAGATGGCTGAGTAGGGGCAGTATTCAACACAGTCTCCTACCCAGAGGGAGAGATAATTGACAGATAAACTCAGTGAAACTGAAGGTAGGGAGCTGAGCTAAGAAAGGAGATAGATAAGTGCACATGATCTGCTGAGGCAAGCTACGACTCAAAGAAAACAAATTGCAAGTACAAAGCCCATCACAAAGAGGATGAGAGACTGCTCCCCCCAAAGAGGCTTGCTGTGTGATCTCTGCAAGTGAGCAGGGAAAAAAAGACCTCTTATTTTATCTCTTAAGAGAGAGCTGCTAAACATGGGGCCTCTTTGTCCAAGGAGGTCACACTTATGAGCCTAGGCATCATGCTGTCTGACATAAAATTGAACAAATATTTTCCCCTGCATTTCTGAGCTCTCAGGTCACCCTTCCACCCTCGCCTGGAGGACTTAAGGCCTGCCCCCTACAGAGCCTGGAGTGTTTGGAAATTCCTTAAGAGTGCAGGGCATTGTGTTGGCTGCTGAGCAGCAGCAAGGAAACAGTGACTTGAGTTGAAGTTGGAGGACACAGGGAGAGAGGAAGACAGGGAAGAGAGAGAGGCACTGCACCACGATGAAACGTGGCAAGTGGAGGTGCTCAAACCCTAGGTCAAACTTTGGTGGTGCACTTCTCTGATCTGCTTGCTCACCAGAGGGAACCAGACTTCAGCCTCAATGGCAGTATGTGGCAGGTGAGGAGGTAATGACTCCTCTCTACCTCTAGTGGGTGCACCTCCCTGACTCCGTTGCTCCCTGGAGGGAACCAGGCTCCAATCTAGTGGGGTTGCTGGCAGTGCTTCAAGGCAGGGGATGGAGGCACTGATGCCTCTGGACTGACTCTTTGGAGGGGTGCACCTTCTAGACCCCATTACTCAAAGGAGAGAACCAGACTCATGCCCTTTGGGCTTTGGGGATGGAACTGCCTATGGATCGCTACTATTGGGTTGTGGAGACCCTTTGAACTCTCCCTGTTGAACAGTGATTGTACTACCAGAACAATCAGATTAGAACTATTCACATAGTGTGTCCTCCCAGGCACCCTCCAAAGTTGAGTGGTGCTGGTTTTGTAGTGGGAGGAACTAATTCTCCTCCATTGGTTGCTGGTGTGGGGTAGGGGGCAGCAGTTGCTTGTGTTTCTCCCCAGCTGAGATTTGAGCCTAATACTGCAACTCATTAGGAATGACTGACTACAAGATAGAGCTAGATAGCACTGACACCAAACAGGTCCTGAGAAGCTCTGGCTGCAGCTCTGAAAGGGACCTTTGAAAAGCTATAGGGGAAAAGCCACAATCACAAGCTCCAGCTTATTGGCAAAGGGCTAGTTAACTGCATGTCCTGGGTCCCACAATCCAATCTGATCCTACCAGTTTTACTAGCCAAACCGAGGAAAATACTCTTGGGGAAAAACCAGTGGAAACTCTGGCAACATGAATAACCAGATTAGAGCAACTCTCCCTTGGAATGATAAAGGAGATACAACACAAGATGCCATTGATAGAGAAATGGCTGAAATGTCAGAAATAGAAATCAAAATATGGATGACAAATAATGTGAAAAGAATGGAGGAAAAGATGGAAATAGAAATTGAAAGAGTACTTCAAAAGTTGTCTCAAGACATTAATGAATTCAAAAACAAACTCATCAAGGATATGGACATAATGAGAAAAGAGATAGCAGAGCTCAAGGAAAGGAAAAAGTTACTTGAGAAGCTTGAAAATATAATAGAATCTCTCAGTAATAGAGTTGAACAGGCAGAAGAATGGATATCTGAAATTCAAGGTAAGGCTTTTGAACAATCCCAAGCCCTCAAAGAGGCAGAGACATGGAAATCAAAAACAGATCATTCCCTGAGAAAGTCATGGCATCATTCCAAAAGATTAAGCATCCAACTTATAGGAGTTCCTGAAGGGGAAGAGGATGGTCCCAAAGGCACAGATGCTATACTCCAAGATATTATGGAAGAGAATTTCCCAAGCATTGCAAGAGATATAGAAATTCAGATAGTAGACAGTTTCAGAACCCACCAAGATTCAATCCAAACAAAGCATCTCCTAGACACATTGTAATTAACTTTGCCAAAGTTAATATAAAGGAGAAAATTCTGCAAGCATCCAGATCTAAGAAAAGCATTACCTACAAAGGGAGAAATATTAGAATGACTGCAGATATCTCAACTGAAACCTTTCAAGCCAGAAGATGAAGATAATCAACCCTCAATCTCCTAAAACAAAACAACTTTCAGCCCAGGATTCTGTATCCAGTTAAACCAAGTTTCATTTGTTCTGAAGAAATCAAATACTTTACTGACATACACATGTTGAGGAAATTTTCCATGCCTAGACTAGCTCTCCAGGAAATACTCAGACCCATTTTCCATAATGACCAGAACAATGGTCCACTACCAAAGTAAACTCACCCAGAATTCATCAGACAAAACCTAACCTCCACAATGGTGGAAGAATTAAAAATATCCACTGGGCCTTTGAAAAACATCATGGTCAAAATACTACCATATCTATCCCTTCTTGTGAATGGGTTAAATTCTCCTCTAAAGATGCACAGGTTGGCTGTATACAAAAACTCAGGCTAGATATTTGTTGCCTACAAGAGACTCTTCTTACCTCAAAAGATGACAAAAGACTCAGGGTGAAGTGATGGACATTTAAAATATAGGCAAATGGAAATCAGAAAAAAGCAAGGATTGCAACCCTATTTGCAGATACAATAGGATTTAAACCAACAAAGATAAGAAAATACAAGGATAGACACCACATATTTGTCAATGGAAACACTCAAAATGAAGATATTTCAATGACTAATATTTATGCACCTTATCCAAAGGCTTCTTAATTTATAAAGAAAACGCTAATTGATATGAATCTCCACTATAATAGTTGGAGATTTTAGCACCCCTTTGTCAGTTCTGAATAGATCCTCAAAGAAGAAACTAAACAAATAAATGATGGACATAAACCTGACCCTAAAACAAATGGACTTAACAGATATCTACAGAACATTTCATCCCAATAAAACCAAATACACATTCTTCTCATCAGCCCATGATTATACTCCAAAATTGATCATATTTTTAGGACATAAATCTAACCTTTACAAATTTAAAAGAATAGAAATTATTCCTTGTATTTCTCACACCATCATGGAATAAAAGTTGAAATCAACAGCAACAGAAGTTGTCATACTTAAACAAAGTCATGGAAACTAAATAAACTTAGGCTGAATGATAGCTGGGTAAAAGATGAGGTTAAGAAGAAAATCATCAAATTTTTGGAACAAAATTATAATGAAGACACAAATTATCAAAACTTGTGAGATACCACAATGCAGTATTTCCCTAAGAGGGAAATTTATAGCATTAGAAGCCTTCATCAAGAAAACAGAAGAGAGAAAGTCAACAACCTGATGAGTCATCTCCAGGAACTGAAATAGGAAGAACAATCCAACCCCAAACCCAGCAAAAGGGAAGCAATAACCAAAATTAGAACAGAACCAAATGAAACTGAAAACAAAAGAACCATTCAGAAAATCAACAAAATAAAAAGTTGGCTTTTTGAAAAGATTAATAAAATTGATAAATCTTTTGCTAGCCTAACAAGAAACACAAAAGTAAAATCTTTAATAATGTCAGGGGGCAGAGGCAAGATGGACAACTGGAGCCAGCTTTCCACAAAGGCTCCCATTCAGAAAGAGAGTTAAAGGACAGAAGTTTAGCAAGTAAGCTGATGGTTTGGAGCTGAGCCAAGAGAAAAGGTTGAAGCATATCAACCCTGCTGAGTGAGCTGCGACCCCAAGGATACAAATAAAAGGTACAAAATGCATCACCAAGCAGATGGGAGTCCCCTCCTCCATGAGACTGGCTCACTATACTTTCTACAAACAAGTGAGCAAAGTTCAAATGTCCTCCTATTTTATCCCATGGGAGAGAACCTCTAAAACCTGGATCTCTTCCACTACTAGGGTGCCATGGCACTCTCCTGCCAGGCACAAAACTGTATAAAACTATATATATTCTCTACCTGCAATTCTGAACTCCCAGAACTCCCCTCCACTGTCACTCTGAGGTCTGGAAGCCTGTCCCCCATGGAGTCCAGATTCTTGGGCCTTTTCTCGAGAGGTTTGGACAGGGCTGTGCTGATTCTGTGGCACAGGGGTAAGAAGAAAATGGTGGATTGAAGCAACTGTATGTGAAAGGGAGATGTGGTGCCCCCCAGCACAGAGCAGCAGTGGCAGCAGCGGGAACAATAGGGTTCCCACTCCTGGGGATATTTTGGAAGGACACTCCCTGCCTCTCTGGGCAATCAGAGAAAGCCAGGCATCTTCTCTGGTGGCAGACATTAGCAGAATAGATCTGGGATGGTAACACAGACTCCATGAGCAAAGGGTATGCCTGAGGTGGTACCAGCCTGGGTGAAACGCAGTGGGATGGAGAATTATTGAGGACGCATGAACAGAGATGGCATACTCCCAGGGTGGGGCTGAGCCAGAGGACTGCTTCAGTGAGCCTAATAAACACCCGGCCCTCAGGGGATCATAGCTGAGACAAAAACAAGTGGGCCAAGGCTGGAACTCTCAGCCAAGTGTGAGCTCTGACTGCATCCACCCCAACACAGATTGCAGGGGAAACAAAAACACCAGCTCTGGGCAGCAGCACAGACCTGGGCTGAGTCACAGTTTCTGTGAACTCAAACAGCACCTGGTCTGCAGGGAAATATAGCCAGGACAGAATCACAAATTCTGCACAAATATAAGTGTCAGCAACATCAATTAGGGCCAGGCCAGAACTGAGTGAACTCTCCCAGCTTCCATTAACCACCCAAGGTTTTCAGGCCTCAGCTTCCCCTGTTGGATGGTGGCAGAGTGCAGAGGCCTGGCAAAGGAGACATAAGATCTCTCTGTGACTCAGGCAGGCTCAAACCCCTGGACCATCTGCTCATTGGAGGGAATTGGGTCATAGCCCTGCAGGGTTACCAGTGACTGGGTGGGATAGAGGTGCAAGGTAGGGAAGGTGGCATGAACCTTCCCAGACTAATTTAGTTACTGGGGGCTCCTTCTGACTCCATGGAGCACCAGAACAAGTCATACTCAAGCTGCCAGCAGACCCCTGCTATCTAGTTGCCAGAGACCTTTTGAACTCCCTCACTTGAGACTGGTTGCTGACTGGGACAATTGATTTGGATCTCTCAGACTGGAACAATCACCCGAGGACTATTCAAAGTGGTACCCTGGGTGTGTGGTTGTGGGAAGGTTTTATTTCCCTTTTCCAGTTGTTGCCTATGAGGGGCAGGGTGACTTAATTGCTGGTATTTCCCCACAGCTGAGACTTCAACCCTGAGTAACTAATTCACCAGGGTAGGACAGAGAGCAGCTGAAAACAAGACAGAGCCACTTAGCCCCACCACACCAAGTAAGTCCCCAGTGCCTCAGGCCATAGCATTGTACAGGTCCTTTGCAAAGCTCTAGGGGAAAAGGTACAGACACCATTCACAGCTCTTGGGCAAAGGGCTGGTTAACCACTACTCCAAGAGCCCCCCAACGCATCTTCACCTTATCTGCTCATCTAGCCAAATTGTATAAAATAATCAGGGGGCATAATCAGAGGAAAAACTCCAGTAACACGAATAACCAGAGTAGATCAACTCCCCCTAGGAACAATACAGCGTACACAACTGAAGATCCCATTCATAGACAAATGGCTGAGATGTCAGAAATAAAATTCAGAGTTTGGATTGCAAATAAGATTAATAGAATGGAGGTAAAGTTGGAATTAGAAATTCAAGGAGCAATTCAAAAGTTGCCTCAAGAATTCAATGAATTCAAAGACAAAATCACCAAAGATTTTGACACATTGAGACAAGAATTTGCA
>NW_003852725.1:357229-368374 GCF_000181295.1 Otolemur garnettii
ATTCTGAAATTCAGATAGCAGACAGTTTCAGAACCCTAGCACAATTCAACCCAAATTAGACAACACCCAAACACATCATAATTAACTTCACTAAAGTTAATATGAAGGAGAAAATTCTGAAAGCAGCCAGATATAAGAAAATCATAACCTACAAGGGGAAGAATATTAGAGTGACTACAGATAACTCTGCTGAAACCTTTCAAGCTAGAAGAGGGTGGTCATTGACTTTTAATCTCCTAAAACAAAATAACTTTCAACCCAGGATCTTGTATCCAGCTAAACTGAATTTCATTTATGATGGATAAATTAAGTACTTTAATGACATTCACATGTTGATGAAATTTGCTATAACTAAACCAGCTCTCCAGGATATTCTCAGACCTATTCTCCATAATGACCAGCACAATCCTCCACCACAAAAGTAAACTCACTCAGAAACTTTTGATCAAATTCCAACTTCCACAGTGGAGAAAAGATTAAAAATATCCACTGGACTTTCAAAAAACTCGATACCCAAAATTCTACCAGGCTTATCAATATTCTCAAATAATGTGAATGGTTTAAATTGTTCTCTAAAGATGCCTGGGTTGGCTGACTGGTTACAAAAACTCAGGCCAGACATCTTCTGCATACAAGATTCTCTCTTACCTTAAAAGATAAATATAGACTCAATGTGAAGGGATGGTTATCTATATTTCAGGCAAATGGAAATCAGAAAAAAGCAGGTGTTGCAATTTTATTCGCAGATACAATAGGCTTTAAACCAATTAAAGTATCTTCAAGAAGTATGAATCACCTGCTAAGAATCTAGGACTTTAACCTGGAAGTCATTCAAAGTTTTGAAGCAGAATGATGTGACCGTGTTATACCCAATGGGAGTGGAATTACAGAGAAATGCCAGCATACTGAGTTCAAATTAAGAAAGGGTCCTTTATTGGCCAGCAGTCAAGAGTGAGCTCATGCCTCAAAGACTCTCAACCATTAAAAGCAGGGGTGCAAGGTATTTATTCAGCACTTTCCATGGTGGATGGGAAGGCTTAGCTCAAGCAGAATTTCTACAGAAGCCAAAACTTGCAAGGATAAAGTGGGGTAGTTACAAGGGGAACTTGGGGTTGTGCACAGACAAGACTGTAGTTTCATAAGGTTTTTCACCCTTTTAGCTAGTCTTCCTGTCTCTGCAGGGCTGCAGCTGGCTGAAGGGGATAGCTGTGATTACCAAGAGGAGGGTGGAAGTCCTGAAAGTGGTCAGCAAAATTAAGCAAGCATGCTTATTTGGCACAAAATGGAGTTTGGAGCTAGGGCATTCCATTACCCACTGGTCTTATGTTTGAGTCAAACCCTGGACTCTTTTGTCTATGTGTACAGAGTCATACTACATGCATATTAATTACCATGAGTTTTATTGCAGCTAGTTGAGTTTTATGAAATTGATGAGCCAGCTGAAAATGAATGGCCCTATTAACAAACCTAGGAGAAGGAGGATCAGAGGGTCAGTGAGGCTGGTGATTAAAGTTGTTATCCAGGGGTTCCATTCAAATAAGTTTTGGAACCAGGACTAAGAATTTACTCATTTTTATTTTCTTTCTTTTGTCTAAATTATCTCTTTAGATACTTTCTGGGGAGGGTATCTTTAATTACTCCTGACTTGTTGGCATAAAAACAACAGGCTTCTCCTAGTGCAGGGCACAGACCTTCTCAACTCAGAAAGAGGAGGTCTAGCCATCTCTGGTTCTGGAGGACCACCTGTGCCAGTGAGTCCACTTGGCTATGGAGCAAATCTATAGCAGACTGGAGGTTTTCTAGGTCTCCATCAGTTTTTTTGGATATTGCTGCAAGGTCTTTGCTTCCTTTTACTAAGGCAGCAGTACCTGCTGCAGCTCCTCCTGTAGCCATGAGACCAAGCAGGATTGGAATTAAAACCGATGCTCATTTTCAGTGATCTGAATTCAGTCTTTGAGAGGAGGTTGGACTTTCACCTTCTGAACCAGGGTACACATACATTTGTGGTAACACATGTACTACTGCACAGAAGCCTTCTGACTGAGGCAAGTGAGCCCATAGTACAAACTAGTCAAGTTTCATCAGGAGCAAAGTAAGCTAAAGATGATTCTTTAATTTGAGTATAATTACAAACAGTTTGAAAGAGGCCTTGGTCAGGTTATAGCCTCAGGTATGGAGAAGTTAGCTTGTCCAGTTATATCTCCTAGAGTAAGTGGTGGGGCTATGACTTCATGATGAAGATATCAAGTTTTTACCTATTTATTTATTTATCTATCTATTCATTTATTTTTGAGACAAGCACTCTTACCCCAGTCTAGAGTGCTGTAGCATCATACCTCACAACAACCTCAAATTCCTGGCTCCAACAATCCTGTTGCATCAGCCTCCCAAGTAGCAGGGTCTACAGGTGTGCTCCACCATGTTCAACTAATTTTTTTTATTTTTCTATTTTCAGTAGAGACAGTATCTTGATCTTCTTCAGGCTAATCTCAAACTCCTGAGCTCAAGCAATCCACCCACCTTGGCCTCTCAGAGTGCTAGGATTATTGTTATGTGCCATCACATCCAGCCAAGATATCAATTTTTATACATTTTATTTTTCCCAAAGTCACATTAGCAAGCACTGACTTAAGGCCTTAATTCTGCTTCTTATTTAACAGAGTTTCATAATTTTATGTAGTGAAATCAATTTACTTTCCCTTTGTGACTTCTGTCACTGATGTTAAGCACTAACCATGCCATTCCAGAGAAGTGGGGTCATTTGTGCTTTCTTTGAAGCATTTTTTTGTTATTTCTTTTTTCTTTCTTTCTTTTTTTTTTTGAGACAGAGTCTCACTATGTTATCCTTGGTAGAGTGCTGTGGCATCACAGCTCATGGCAATGTCAAACTCCTGGGCTCAAGTAATTCTCTTGCCTCAGCCTCCCAAGTAGCTGGGACCACAGGCACCCACCACAATGCCTGGCTATTGTCATTGTTGTTTAGTTGGCTTGGGCTGGGTTCAAATCCACCAGCCTCTGTATGTGGCGGTGCCATAACCACTGTGGTACAGGTGCTGAGCCTGTGATTTTTTTTTTTTTCAGGACTTGAAATCTCTTCAGGACAAACACTGTTCAAATGAAATATAATACAAGACACAAACAGGAGCCACACATGTAATTTTAAATTTTTCGGTGGCTACATTTTCTTTAAAGTAAAAACAATTGGCACAGTACAGAATATTTTAATTGCAGTTGAACTATTCTGTATAATGCTACAGTGGTGGATACATGTCATTATATTTTTGTCAAAATCCATAGAACATACAATTTCAAACAAGCATCCTCATGTAAACTCTGAACTTTGGGTGATAATAGAGTGTCCTTATAAGTTAATTGACTATAACAAAGGTGCCACTCTGGTACTACAGATCATCCATGTGTGGGGGTATTTGGGAACTCAGTGCTTTCTGCTCAGTTTCACTAGGAGCCTCAAACTGTAAAAAAGTAAAGTTGATCCACTTTAAAAAGTTCAAAATTATTTTTAAAATTCAAGAAAACAGGTGAAATTAACTTTAATAATATATTTTACTCATCCAAATATATTTTTTAAAACACCATTTCACACGTAATTACTTAAGTAAAGTTAACAAAATATTTATATTTTTTAGTACTAAAAATTTGGTTTATATTTTACAACTTACAGGACATCTCTCCACTTGTTCATGACACTTTCAGTGCTGGACAGTCACATATGACTCATGGCCACTATATTGGTCATCTCAGCTCTAGAACTATGTTTTGACCCCATGGGAGAATCAGGGGCCTATTTTACTGCTCCATTAAACTTCACCTCCCACCTGCTCCTCTCTTGCCAATGCACAGCCAGCCAACTTGTGTTTTCTCACCTTTCCCCAGTATGAGCTCCACTTGGCTCTCATTTGTCATCCACTGGCACTCCATGGCTTCCCAACCCTCTCTGTCAGTCCATCCAAGTCACCTCCCACATGACCTTCCCACTGTAGAGCCTACTCAGGAGCTCACCTCCTGGGACATTCCCTGCACCTCCTGACTCTGTGGCAGCCTCAATAATAATGAAACTATACTCCTAATGGCCAACACTTGCTGAGCACACATGCCAGCCTTACCCTAACCATATGTATAAGAGTACATCATCTCTTCTAATCCTTCTGACTATTTGAGGGCTGGAATAATTTTGCACATAAGGGTTGACACTCATGAATACAATCCATGAACACTGTCAGGGTCAGCCTGTGTTCAACTTTTTTGGGGGAGCTTAGGAGTCTCTTAGGAAAAAGGTCTAGGGATGTTCTAGAGGGTTGAGACAGGTTTACAAAGAGTTCCTCCAGGGCAGTGCCTGTGGCTCAAAAGGGTAGGGTGCCGGCCCCATATGCCAGAGGTGGTAGGTTCAAACCCAGCCTCAGCCAAAAATAAAAAATAAAATAAAATAAAAAATAAAGAGTTCCTCCATTTTGCTCACAAGGGTATCCTGGTGTGTTCCCTGAAGTTTACCCACATGTTTCTTATGCACCACTCTTCACCACCTCGCAACCTCTGGGAACCAATAGTTATACTTGCAATGAGGAGGCACATGTAGGGGCCACCTGCTGCTCTACAGTAGGATCAAAAACATCTGGCATGCCCTGAAAAAGCAGGCAGAGGCTGTTGGATGACAGGCTCATCCCATACTCTTGCATCCCTCCCCTCTCTGAGGCTACATGCACAATAACCATCTGAGTTGAGGAACTGAGCCTCTAGCAGCAGGAGGTGCTGGCCAGGGTAAGGGGCATCTTGGGCTTGGAGGGCTGAGAAGTTCCTCCCCCACCAGCAGCCTGGCTCCCCAATCCAGTTGGGGTGCCCACTGCACCCATAGGAGCACCAAGCTGGGAGAGCACCTCTGTCTTGCCTAAAGAATCCCTCTCTGGGTGACTCTGGCATGAAATCCAGCCTTCTACCCCTGACCCCTCCCTACTAACCAGCCCTGGCCCTTGTTCCTCTGCTGTGGGGAAGGAGGGGGTGTCTCTTCCACCAGGCTACAGGGCAGTATTGAACAGACAGACTTTTAGGAGAATGGGAACCATGCTTATAAGAATAGTCACCAGTTTTTGAAGGAAACACTGAGAGTTGGATGGTCTCCTGGCTGGCCTAGAGATGTTTTGTGGCCTGGAGACAAGCCCTCAAGCAACTTAGTGCTCTAATGGGATGAGATTGGTCACTCATTAGTAAGCAGATGTTGGACCTGCACATTTGTGGTGCTTCAGGGTGGGATTAGAGCCCATGGGGAAAGAGCACATAGTGATCCTTAAGCACATAGCCCTTGTATGTGATTACTGGGCACTCTCCACACCTGTTGTGTATCATCTCAATAAATAGCCATGGCAGAGGATACTTGGGGCTCTGCTAAAGCCACAACAGAGGTTACTCGGGGCTCAGCTCTCCTGCACCTCTGGTGAGCCTCACCTCTTGCAAGTTTGTATTTTCAATCCACATACTGGCTGTTTCCTACATGCATTGCCAGCAATATAGTGGTGCCAGCAAGTGGAGCAGTCAGCAGGATGCCAGTCATGAAGGGAAGGGGGCCAAAGGGGAGCTACACTTGTAGTAAGACCTTTAGCAAATAACAAGAGGGAGATTATGGGGAAGCAATAGGTTACACTCCATCCATTCCAGCCAAGGACCAAAGGGGAGCTGCACTTGTAATAAGTGAGGCCTTTAGCAAATAACAAGAGAGAGATTATAGGGAGGAAATATGTAATAGGTAACTCCCTGACCATCCTGGCCAAGGACCAAAAGGGAGCTGCACTTTGTAGAGTGAGACCTTTGGCAAACAGCAAGAAGGGGACTGAAGGGGTACAACACTCAGAGTAAGTGAGACCTTTGGCAAACATCAAGAAGGGGACCGAAGGGGTATGACACTCTGAGTAAGTGAGATGTTTGGCAAAAAGCAAGAGGAAATGTTTAATTTTATCAAGGGAACTTGATGGTGACCTAAAAGAAAGAGTCTGAGGCACAAAATATAATTTAAAGAGTTTATTGGAGCCAAAGTGAAGGCAACTGCCCAGAAGAATCAGAACTCAGATTAAACAGAAGGCTGGTTGAATAGTCTCAGAGTTAAAACTCCTAAATGCCATAATTTTGGGAAGCTAGGCCATACGAGAAAAGAGTGTTGGAAAAGGAATAACAATCAGAATGCCAATAGGAAAGGCAATCTCTCATTCAATAATCAAAAGAAACAAGGGGAATGTAAACCCCTAGGTCTATGCCCCGGGTGTAAGGAGGGGTTCCATTTGGCAAATAAATGCCACTCTCAGTTTTATAAGAATGGAATACCTTTACAAGCAGGAAAACTATCAGCTGGGCCCAACCTTGGGACACAGGCAAAAAATACTAGTATGGGATCTAGAAAACATATTTTCTATTAAAAACTTGATATGTCTGAATGAGAACCTGGTTATGTGCTGCATTGGGGTTGAGGTTTGTTCATATCATTACAGAACAAGAAGAAAAGCAATGACTGCCTGCCTGCTGGATCTAACTTCAACATGAGCAAGAGACCGCACCAACACTTTGATGAATCTGTCTTCATTAACCCCTTCTATCCATATGAGGGTCCCTCATTACAGCCTGAACAGGGAACCTCAATTTCCTGGGCCTAGGTAACATGAAAAGAATACCCTAACATTTTACTCCAAACTATCAACCCAGATTTCCATTTACTGTTAACCCTGGATCAACCTCCTCTGAAGAACCTCTAACTGTCCCTCCCCCCATATCACTGTCCATTTTCAGCAGGAAATAGTTTGGAGTGGTCAGCGTCCCTTTTCCCTAACAGCAGTTGGAGCTTCTGTTCAGAGAGGGAGGACTGATAATGGGGTTCCATCACTCAATTCTAAACATTTTCAACAGAATGGCTAATCCCTCTCCCTTTGCCTCTGTGAAGGCCTTTACTGGATTCACTGGTGTAATTTTGTTAATTATTTTGTGCTTTTTCTTCCTTTGCCTAGTTAGAAGGAGAGCTACTCAACAAAAAATAACTAATGAAATGGACAACTGCAGGTTTCTCCCTTACCCTACACAAGAATGTCTTAAACAGAAATGGGGATATGTGAAATGGGTACCATGCTTATAAGAACAGCCACTGGTTCTTGAGGTAAATGTTGAGAGCAGGACAGTCTCCTGGCTGGCCTAGAGATGTTTTGCAGCCTGGCTGGCCTAGGATGTTTTGCAGATGTTTTGCAGCCCTCAAGCAACTTAGTGCTCTAATGAGATGAGATCGGTCACTTGTTAGTAAGCAGGTGTTGGACTCTGCATGTTTGTGGTGCTTCAGGGTGGGAGTCAAACCCGTGGGGAAAGAGCACATAGCAATCCTTAAGCACATAGCCCTTGTATGTGATTACTGGGCACTCCCCACACCTGTTATGTATCATCTCAATAAATAGCCATGGCAGAGGACATTTGGGGCTCTCCTGCAGCCATGATGGAGGTTACTCGGGGCTCAGCTCTCCTGCACCTCTGGTGAGTCTCACTTCTTGCAAGCTTGTACTTTCCATCTGCATACTGGCTGTTTCCTGTGTAAGGCACTGGCAACATAGTGGCACCAACACAGACCACCAGATTTTATGACCAGATGGCAACACCTGTTTATTTGGCTTCTCTTTGTGTCTCTAAATCCTCAGGGTCCTTAATTTTTTTAAGGAAATGGAAGAGAGTTTTGGTGATTTTGAGACAGTTCTTAGAACTGTCTAGACCTGGAGTTTTGAGGCCATGGGCAAAGGAGAGGATGTTCTGGCCTTAGGTACCACAGAGCGATGTGCTTGTGGATGGCCAGGGATGGGAAACTGTAACAATTTGGTGGTGGTGTGCATGTTGCATGTGGAGAGAGGCTGGAAGGGGCTGTCCACAGCCTGGGCTCACACTTCCAGCCTGTGGAGGAATGAGGATCCTGGAGGGAGGACAAGGTCCCAGAAGAAGGAGACTCATTCCCAGATGAAGGAGAGGACTTTAGGTGAATGAGAGGGGTCCACAGGGGAAGGAAGAATCCTCAGTAAAGGAGAGAGGCCCCAGATGATTGAGACGTGTCATTGGTGAAGGAGAAAGCGTCCCTTGGTGAGTCCTCTCCCTCTCCACTGCTGGTGACCTCAGGGAAGCCCCATGCACTGTTCTCACAAAAGGAATTTGCTATCTGCCCATTGGAGGTGAACAATGACAGGAATGCTGTGAGCCAAGGAACTTTAAAGAATGGAGTTTAAAAATAATGAGTGCTTTTTTTTTTTAATTGGGAGAAAAGAAAAAAGTAGCAAGAAGGGAAAGAGGTGAGTCAGGGTCTCTGAGGTCTAGATAAATATGCCCAGTATCATTTCCTTCTAGATTCTTCCTGAGCTTAATTTTGACATCTGGTCCCTAGGAGGGATTCTGTTTACTGTATATGGTGCCATCCTAAGATGAGTTTTCACCAAGTCAGTGGCTTTCTCTTTAACTCCAAGGGTGGTATAGCCCCCAAGGGTGGATTCTTCCTGTCCTTGCCACTTTTTGGCTCTGTCTTCCAGTGGGAGTTTTGGCCTGACTAGTGTATCAGCTCTATTCTATGCAGCTGGACAGAAAATTTAAGGTGGTGCTGGTGGGTTTGACAGGGAGACCCTGAAACTGAAACACCTGTGGAAGCCAGCTGTTGAGGTGTACCAGCTAGTAAGGGAGGTGCTGGTCTGAGTCAGAATCCCCACTATTTCCCAGGCCAACAGGGAGCCATAACCCACACCAGCCTGGGAATCATGGTACATAAAGGAGACAGGAGGCCACCTAGTGATGCTAGCTTGCAGCCCATCTTCCAAGGGCAAAGATTACCCCAGAGGAGGAAGCACAAGGTCATGGGGAAGGTGACATGCGCTAGGGACAGGCCACTTGTCTCAGCAGCATCAGAGTCCACAGAAATTCATGGTATTTGGTCTGAGGAAAAAGACCCATTTTGCTGATGAGTATCTTTCACTTCAACCAAGAAAAAGGCATGCTGCAGAGCAAAGTCCTTGCCTGTGCTTCCAGTCCATTGCCAGTCTATTCCATGCAATAACCAGTGCCCCCATATCCTGTTCTTCTTGTACTTGCAACATGGCTACCACCATGAATGCAGCCTGTGAAGTGGACAGGATGCAAGTGGGAAGGATTGTCTGGCCAGTGGGTCTGGGGAAATTCTGCTGGAGTGCCACCAGAACAGGGGACAAAGATAATTGCAGGTGGGCAGGAGCCCAGGACTGGGAGGGGGCTGTGAAGAGGCATGGCCAGGCAAGAACATAAGGCTGGGAGGGGGGCTGTGGAGGGCAGCTACCAGGAAGAAACAGGGTCCTGGGGTGGGATGTGGAGGGGAGCTACTAGGCAGGAACAGGGGGCTAGTAGGGGGGAATGGAGGGAGGGCCACCAGGCAGGTATAGTGGGCTGTGGAGAGGCCATAGAGCAGTTGGAGTGGGCAAGGACCAAGTATGAGGAAGGGGACATGAACTGGCAGGGGTAGGCAGGGACCATGGACAAGGAGGGGTTGATGATATTCAGGGGGCACCAGAGGCAAGGAGGTGGCATGAGTGGGGTCCAGGGAACTGGTTGGGAATGGAGAGGGGCGGGTGGGACATGTGAGAGAATTGAAGGGCAGCAAAGGCAGGAGAAACATTGGTTTGCTGAAACAAAGGAGATAAAAAGTGAGATAAAATGTTAGGTCTACACAAGGCATCACAGAGGAATCAAGGAACATTCAATATATAAAGATAAGTGAAATGTTAGTCTAAAACAGCTACATTATATATAATTGCAACTACATGACATTATGGAAAATGCTAAACTATAAAAATAGTGAAAATCTCAATAGTTGCCAAAGTTTGTGGACAAACAACAGAGATAAAGAAATAAGATAGGGGACTTTTAGGGCAGGAAGAGCTCACTATGTAAGGACACAAAGGGCGACATGGCTTTGAGCATGTCACAACTTACAGAAATGCCCAATGGAAAGAGTGAACCTGAATGTAAATGATCAACTTTAGAGAATAATGTATCAATTTTTTGAATAATTTAAACAAATGTATCCCAGTAAGTGAAGATGGTATTGGTAGTTGCAAAGATGACATGAGTGAGAGAGGAAAGAAAGATAAGGGAACTGTGATCCATGTTGCCGTTAGGGTCTTTTCAGAAAAGCGATGTCGCAGAGAAAAAGCATGCTTATTGAAATTGTGTTTTAAATAAAGGTTACCATCTGCTCACTCAGGCAAAATGGCAAGTTTCTTTATTTATGATTAGTTTATATAGGGAATTTTGTACATGTGAACTATACAGCAATGACCTCATTGATCCATTTAAACATCATGTGACTACCTCATGATAAGCTCCTAGTAATCTGATAATCCACTCAACATACACCTTTTAACATAATCCTTTCAACATAACCCAACTTAACATAACTTAATGGAGAACATGTTAGCCATTACTTCTTTGTTCTTATCTGATGAAGCCTGAGGCTATGGAGAAACAAGGTAGATAGAATACCTGCCCTTGCTGGCCTTGCCTTTTGGAGGCTGTTACTTCAGATCTTTAAAGAAGGCATAAAGAAACTTCTAGGGCATACAGAAATTTGTATGCAAACCTCTGCTCACATGTAGGCCTTAAGTCAGGGGGGGTTGCTGGAACCTTCTATAAGGAATTTTCAGGCTGGACTTCTCAAAAGCCTTTCACAAGCCCAGGTTTCATCTGTGCCATTAGATACCTGTACGCATTGGGTAAATTCCTCTTCTCTGAGGTCCCTGAGCACATTTCCATTCCCAGACCCGCCAGCAAGGGACCTTTGTTACTTACCACAGATCAGGAAAGGTTACTGATGGGTATCTGGCCAGTTTTCCAAAGGGCTTTTTTATTGGCCTTATAAAGTCAACCTTAATTCCTTAACACAGTCTTGATGTCTCTGGAAATGCTATTCCAGCCAGAGCCTTGGTCATGTTAGGCCTGCAACTACCTGGCCATATGGGATTCTGCCTCAGTTTCTCACAAGTATGCCTGCACAAAGTCTTTTCATTGCTCCCTCTCAAACAGCTTTTTTGGCCAGAGGCATATAGGCGTTTCACCTATAATCCATTATATTTCAATTCCAAACTCCTCTAGATGAGAATATGCTTTTTT
>NW_003852725.1:368459-376624 GCF_000181295.1 Otolemur garnettii
CTCATTCTAGCCTTGGCTTGGCACCTTCCAGATGTCAGACCTAGAACCAGGGACTTAGGCCCTCTGAGCCTTAGGTTTCCAGTCTGTAAAATGGGGTTCTAGAAAGGCTCAACTGACTGGCCATGTGCTATATCCTAAAGAGGAATGAAGAAATAACATATGGAATTGGGAGATGATTCTTTGGATACCTTCCCCAGAAAGATTACTGTCTATGATTTCAATATAAGAGTGCAGAGTTGAGGGAGGGGCAAGATGACCAACTAAAGCCAGCTTTCAGCAGAGGTTCCTGTCCAATAAAGTGGAAGATTGGGAACTGAGCTGAGACAGTGGTTGATAGATTTACATCACCTCTGCTGAGGCAAGCTGGGACTCCAAGAAAACAAATTTCAGGTACAAAACTCATCCCAAAGAGAATGGGAATCCTTCCCCTCCCCCCGTCAGGAGAGTGGCTTAAGGCAAGTTGTGAACAGAGGACCTTTGTTTCACCAAAGGGGAGTGGCTGAGGGCCAGCACTCCCTCCACAGAGAAATACCACTGCAAGTACAGGCAGTCTTTTGCCTGGGACAAAAGTTGAACTAATATTCTCCCTATCTTGTTGAACTCCCAATACCCCCTTTCCCCCTCTCCTGGTGGTCTGGAGGACAACCTCTTGCAGAATCTAGAGTGTCTGGAAGATTTTTGCTAGGGAGGGACATATCATGGGCTGTGGGGGCAGTTGTGCTGAAATTATAACTTTAATAGAGGTGGGAAGTCACAAGGGGAGAGAGACTTGCTCTGTGTTGGAAAGAGCATAGCACAGAACCAATGCTACCTACCACGGAGGACCACAGCAGTGCCTGCGGGCACCGACCTGTTTCTGCTACCTGCAGGGCACCACCCTCCAGCTCCCTGGCTCCCTGCCTGGCTCCTGAAACCTGTGGCCAGTGGCCTGAGACTCTGCTGTCCAGCTCCTACAATCCACACAACTGGTGGCAATGCCCTCCAGCTCCCCACCTCACTCCTGTGACCTGTGCACAGCAGTACCCCAGACCAGAGGCACTACCCCCAATAGTGGCAGTGCCACTGGTGGCAGCTCCACAGACCCTCCCACTAGGGTCAAATTTGGGAGTGACACCACCCCAATTCTGTGGAACACAGAGGGAACCTAACTTGACTTGCAAGGGTTCCAGATGTGGAGTGTGGCCAAGGCAGAGTCATGGTCTCTGAGGGAAAGAACTACACTCCTCTATGGTCACCCCCGGCTGGGTACAGAGGCAGGTGGAAGACTCCCCAGTTTCCAATGATTGTCAGAGGGAATCAGGCCTGAACTCCTCCCACCTGCAGGTTGCACAGTGAGATGGCCCAGTGGGGGAGGCATTGTCTCCTCTTTGATGTAGGTCAAATCCCTGGGGTACTTGAGTATTAGAGAGAGCTGGGCTGCAGCCCTGCAGGGTAACCAGTGACTGGGGGGGGGTGGTGATGCAAAGTGGGAAAATGGTACCAGCCCTGCTGGAATAATTCTTTTGCTGGGTGGGCCTTTCTGATTCCATGGACCACCAGAGCAAGTCATACTTATGCTGTCAGTGGACCCCTGATGTCCAGTTGCTGGAGACCTTTTGAACTCTCTCACTTGATCTGTGTTTGTGCTGACTGGGACAATTGGTTTGGAACTCTTGATTTGGGCTGATCACCCAGAGACTGTCCAAGGTTATACTCTGGTTGTATAATAGAGGGAGGGTCTGATTCTCCTCTCCCAGTTATTGCCAGTGGGGGGCATGGTGTCTTAATTGCCTGTATTCCTCTACAGTTGAGATTTCAACCCAAAGTCACTGATCTACTAGGATTGGTCAGAGTCTAGCTAAATATAAGACAAACCCACCTAGCCCTGTCATACCAAGTAGGTCCCCAGAGTCTTAGGCTGTAGTACGAAATGGGACCTTGGTAAAGCCATAGGGGAAAAGCTGCAGCCACCATTCCCAGCACTCTGGTACAGGGCTGGTTAATTACATCTCCAGGAGCCCTAAATTTAATTCCACCTTGCCAGCCTCACTAAACAAATGGTGAAAAATAACCATGGGGCAGAATCAGCAGAAAAACTCAGGCAACATGAATAACCAGAGTAGATCTACTCCCCCAGGGTAAGATAAAGAAGACAGAAGATCTCATTCATAAACAAGTGGCTAAGATGTCAGAAATTGAGTTCAGAATTTGGATAGCAAATAAGATTAACAGAGTTGAAGTAAAATTGGAAGTAGAAGTTCAAGGAGTAATGCAAAAGTTGGCTCAAGAATTCAATGAATTCAAAGATAAAACTATCAACAATTTTGACAAATTGAGGCAGGAATTTGTATCCCTCAAAGACCTGAGGAATACAATAGAAGCCTTCAGTAATAGGATGGACCAGGCAGAAGAAAGGATCTCAGATATTGAATACAAAGCTTTTGAATGCTCCAAAATGCTCAAAGATGAAGAGAAATGGAGAGCAAAGATGGATCATTCTCTGAGAGTTGTGGGACCACTCCAAAAAATCAAACATTCGCCTTATTGGAATTCCTGAAGATGAGGAGAATGATCTGAAAGGCAAAGATGCTCTACTTCAAAAGATTTTAGAGGAAAACTTTCCAACCATGGTAAGAGATACTGAAATTCAGATAGAAGACAGTTTCAGAACCCCAGCACAACTCAGTCCAAATAAAGCATCCCCTAGACACATTGTCATTAACTTCACCAAAGTTAATATGAAAGAGAAAATCTTTCAAGCAGCCAGATGTAGGAAAATCATAATCTACAAGGGGAAGAATATTAGAATGACTGGAGATCTCTCTGCTAAAAATTTTCAAGTCAGAAGAGGATGATTATCAACCTTCAATCTCCTAAAACAAAACAACTTTTAGCTCAGGATTTTGTATCCAACTAAATTGAGTTTCATTTATGATGGAGGAGTCAAATACTTTAATGACATTCACATGTTGAAGAAGTTTACCATAACTAAACCAGCTCTTCGAGATATTCTCAGACCCATCCTATATAATGACCACCACGATGCTCTACCACCAAAGTAAACTCACTCAGAAATTATTGATCAAAACCCAACTTCCACAGTGGCAAAAGGATTAAAAATGTCCACTGGTCTTTTGAAAAACTTGACACCCAAAACACTATCAGTGGCCTTATTAATACTCTTAAGTAATGTGAATGGCTTAAATTGTCCACTAAAGAGGCACAGGTTGGCTGACTGGATGCAAAAACTCAGATATCTGCTGCATATAAGAATATCATTTTATCCTAATGAATAAATATAGACTCAGGGTGAAGGGATGGACATCTATAATCCAGGCAAACAGAAAACAGAAAAAAGCAGGGGTTGCAATTTTATTTGCAGATATATTAGGCTTTAAACCAACAAAAGTAGGAAAGACAAGAATGGTCACTTCATATTTGTTAAAAGAAACACTCAACATGATGAGATATCAATTATTAACATTAATGTGCCCAACCAAAGTGCTCCTCAATTTATAAACAAGACCCTAACAGACATGAACTATTTTATATCTTCCAGCACCATAATAGTCAAAGATTTTAACACCCATTTCGCAGTGTTGGATAGATCCTCCAAAAAAAAAAACTAAGCAAAGAAATTTTGGACTTAAACTTCACCATACAACAGTTGAATTTAATAGACATCTACAGAACATTTCATCCTAACAAAATTGAATACACATTCTTCTCATCAGCCCATGGAATATACTCCAAAATTGATCACATCTTAGGTCACAAGGCTAACCTCAACGTGCTGGCCTAGTCGTGAGTCGTGGGACTCACAGGCTTAGATAAGACAAAACCAAATGAGTTAGCTAATCAACAAACAAAAATCAACTGAGTCCAGAGGCTGTTCCTAAAACTTAGATTTTGTGTTTTCTTGCCTCTTCATAACTGAGCAACATACAAAATTCAAGAACAGACACACACTTAGAAAAGGTTTGTATGTAGCCCTTTTTATTTATTAACTGGACAACAGCTTTGTTATTGGTGCCCTGAAAGTAGTATTCCCCTCATCCTTGTGGCCAAAGGGCTTGCCTGTCAGTCCTTAGGGTAAAGCCAGTTTACCACCTACACAGAGGGACTTACCTTCCCAGTAGCACCTACTTATACTCTGGGAACAAAGAGAGTTCAAGGCATAAATAGAGCTACATTTCTGACCTTGGAAAGCATTGACTCCCACGGTGTGATGGATGAAAAGTCCATCCCAGCACATTGGGAAGTGCCTAGGTGAGAGCTGAAGCTGGAAAAGTATGGCCAGCAAGATGGATGAAGTCTGAGAAGCAAAGCTGAAGCAGAACATCTGACCATGTCTGGTTAGCTTTCCTCCTACCCTTACTGAGGGATACTCTAGTTAAGCTTTCACCACGATGAGGAGGGTGTTCCTCCCGGGAGACTTTGAGAAAATAGACAGTCACACGTCGACAACAGGTGTCGTGACATGGGTTACGTGGTGGATCATGCCACGTTTTCATTGACATATGTTGTTGTTGCATATGTTGTTGAAATGAAAATGACCTTTACGTTGTGTTTTGCATGGTGAGAGGGAAGACTACTTTGATGTTGTCTTATGTCAGATCAAGTTAAAATTTTCTAGGTTTGTTCCCTGGTCTTCCCATTCTAAAATGTATGAGAATTGGGTGGCACCTGCGGTTCAGTGGCTAGGGCCCCGGCCCCATATACCAAGGGTGGCAGGTTTAAACCTGGCCCCAGCCAAACTGCTAAACCAAAAAATAGCCGGGCATTGTGACGGGCACCTGTAGTCCCAGCTACCCAGAAGGCTGAGGCAAGAGAATTGCCTAAGCCCAGGAATTGGAGGTGGCTGTGAGCTGTGACACCACGGCACTCTAGCGAGGGTGACAAAGTGAGGCTCTGTCTAAAAATAAATAAATAAATAAATTATGAGAATTGTACCTGAGGCAGAACAGTTTTTGAGAGGCTACTCTCACTTCACCACTCTCTAGAATGGCTGATCTTCTTGTCAAGAAAGTTTGGTGGGCCTGATCCCCATCTCTGCACCTGGCTGACGGTGACAGCTGGCCAAACCCTCTTCCTTTGGTCACGAGAGGATTGCTTGAGGCCAGGAGGTTGAGGTTGCAGTGAGCTATGGTGATGCCACAGCCCTGTAGCCAGGGGAACAGAGTGAGGCCTTGTCCAGAAAGCCAAAAGAAAAGAAGAGAACACAAGTCAATGGTGGGGTTCGTTCAGTGAGGGTGATGTGACTCAACAGACTTCACGTTGCTAATGTACACATCACTGGGGTTTGAACTCTGAGTCTTAGAAAGCTAGTGTATTCCCCCACACCCACACACACCGTACCATGCCACCTCTGAGATTACAAATCTCACATCTCAAGAGAGTAGCCAAGGCCCTTCTGGGAAAGAAAGAAAGTGGAGTCAACCATGGCATGGAAAGTCACCATGTCTCCACTCCATAGTCAGACGATGGGCATAGGGAGGAATGAAAAAACACTGCTCATGAGGAAAATAACATGTCAAAGTGAAACAAAAATTATCTGGGACAGACAGATAAACTTTAGGAAAAGAACTAAAACCTCGGCGGTGCCTATGGCTCAGTGAGTAGGGTGCCTGCCCCATATACTGAGGGTGGTGGGTTGGAACCCAGCCCGGGCCAAACTACAACAAGAAGAAAAAGTAAATAAATAAAAGTCTTTAAAAAGAAAGAAAGAAAAAAAAAAAAGAACAGAAACCTCTCTTCCTGGGCAGCACCTGTGGCTCAGTGAGTAGGGCGCTGGCCCCATATACTGAGGGTTAGGGTTAGTGTTAGGGTTAGGGTATGGTTAGGGTTAGGGTTTAGGGGTAGGGGTAGGGGTTAGGGTTAGGGTTCAAATACTTTCAACATCAATTTATTTCTACATCTAGAGTTCACTTATTGCATTAATCATGACTCTCAAAGCCCTCTCTAAATAAACAGACCAAAAAAGGTCAGAAGTACTGAACTATATATGCAATTTCTCTACAGCACTGGTTCCTAAAAGGCAATCCCTAAACCAACAAGATCAGCAATACCTGAAAATTTCTTTGCAACATAAATTCTCTGACCTCACCTCAGACCTGCTGAATCAGAAACTCCCATAGTCAGGCCTATTAGCCTGTGTTTTAACAAGCCCCCTAGATAATTCTGAGGTACAGTGAAGAGAAAAGTAAAGAGAAGAAGAAGCTCTCAGTTCTAGATCCCTGCACCTGCTTCTACTGCTCCATCCTGCTTCTTTACTGCAACCAAATACTTAATCCCTAATTAACCCTTCAGGAAGCTTTCCCTTATTCTCAAGTCTTCACATACTCCCCTCTCAAGCCTTTAATAATGTTCATCACACATCTGGCTGTTTACTTATCTCTGTCTCTCACCTCCAAATGACAGACAAATCCTTGAGATCAAAGAATTGATTGGTATTTTACTAATTGCAATGCCTAAGAAGAGTTAGGACTGTGGTGAAGCAAGCCAGAGTGTACTCTTGGGTGGAAAGTTAAGGTGCTTACTTTCAGAGTCATGTAGGTACAGAGCATGAACTCATAAAACCCTGACACCAAATACCTTTAAATTTCCATTCAAGTGCCTTGCTTGCCTTACCCTAGTCCCAGTCTTACCTTACACCATTCCTGCTTCACACTGAGCATTCAATAAACTTTTTTTTTATATAATATGTATACAGAAGGACAACTGTGACACATATGTACCACAAGCAGGAAGGGGGCAAGTTGTGTAGTTTTTCTGCATTACAGACTTCAGTTTCTTCTTCTATCAAATAAAAGAATTTGGACTATTTGATCTATAAGCATTCCTCCATTTGTGTGACTCCCAATATCTACCTCAAGATTGTCACACAAGTCTTTTTTGTTAAGTTTCAGAGTTCTAGCATGTAACCAACCTATGTAAGTTTTTTATTAGCCCATAAAGTCATCTACCATACTACTAAAGTGTTTCAGACAACCTGGGGCAGGTTCCTAAGTAATTTCCCAAAGCAGTAACAGTAGCACTTAACATTTCAGCACTAACTATATGCCACCTACTATGCCATCACATTTAATCCTTACAAACTCAATGAGGTAGAGGGAATGGTAATCACGTTAAAGTGAGAAACTTAACAAAGTAGTGCACCCAAAGTGGGAAAATCATAATTTGAATTCAGATCCAACTCCAAAATCTAAAAAGGGCTACAGCAGAATAAATAGCACTTGCTGCTATAAGGATCTCAATTGATTCAATAATTCATAACAAGGCCTCAAAGATGTACCACATTTGTACTAGTCTTTCATTTATTCATCTAAATACCTTCCAGTCAACAGTATTTACATCTGTAACTGCTATTATTATCATCTACCAGTTTTTCAGGATCATGCCCTCCCCCCAAAAAATGACTATTCTTCCAACAGAATGTTTCATGATATGCAGAAGCACATAGCAAGCATGAAAATACTATCCTTACTAAGACCTTCTTGCAAAGTCAGTCCTGGGAACTTGAATTTCAGAAGGTTTGCCATCATTTCCTGACAAGCATGGTTTAGAACTCCAATCACTGCTTATACAAAAATATGGGTTTTGCTGATATTTGCTTTCTTGGAATTTTAGTACTTTTCAGACAGAGGGTACCCATGTGACCACTCCCAATAAAAATCTTGGACACTAAGTCTTTAATAAGCTTCCTTGGTAGATAACACTTACATGTTTTTGAAAACCTCACTGCTGAGGAATTAAGTACCTCCTGATGAACCCACTGGGAGAGTACTCTCCATCTTCTCCAAACGTAGCCTATGTACCTTTTTGCTACTGAATTTGCTTTCATTCTTTTGCTATACTGAATCATAGCGCTGAGTACAACTATATGCCAAATTCTCCTAGCAAATCAACAAACCCAGAAGTGGTTTTAAGGACCTTCAAAACCAATTATTTTCTTTTCTATGTGTAATAAACTAACTTATAATCTGTTAGATTGTAAACTCCTTGGTGGCAAGAACCTCATGATAGGAACCTTTGCAACCTTCACAGCCATTACCTTCAAACAGCAGGATTAACACTCCTCTGACCATATCTACTGATTTCCACAAAGAAGTTAAAAAAAATCTGTGGTATTTAAGCAGAGTCTACAATATGTGTTCTTAGTAGCTTGTCTTTTCTTCAACAGCACC
>NW_003852725.1:392990-403323 GCF_000181295.1 Otolemur garnettii
GTGTTTGTAATTGAGGTTCTTCTATGACTCACCTGTGAGTGCCTTCTCTTAATTGGATATAGGTGTTTGTTATTAAGTGTCTTCTCTCACTCACCGGTGACTGCCTTCTTTTATTTGGATACATGTGCCTCTAATTGAGTTCCTTCTCTTGCAAAATGTGAGTGCCTTCCCTTAATTGCCTCCAGGTGTCTGGAATTGAGTTTCTTCACTCATTAAATTTGAGTGCCATCTCTTCATTGTATATAGGTGTTTGTAATTAAGTGTCTTCTCTCACTAACCTATGACTGCTTTCTCTCATTTGGATACATGGGGCTCGAATTGATTTTCTTCTCTCACAAAATATGAGTGCCTTCTCTTCATTGGCTTCAGGTGTCTAGAATTGAGTTTCTTCTCTCTCTCACCAGTGACTGCACTCTCTTAATTGGTTACAGGTGTTTAGAATTGAGGTTCTTCTATCACTTACCTGTGAGTGCCTTCTCTTCATTGGATATAGGTGTTTGTTATTAAGTGTCTTCCCTCACTCACCTGTGACGGACTTCTCTTAATTGGAAACTCGAATTGAGTTTCGTCTCTCACAAAATGTGAGTGCCTTCTCTTAAATTCATACAGGTGTTTGTAATTAAGTGTCTTCTCTCACTCACCTGTGACTGACTTCTCTTAATAGGATACATGTGTCTCGAATTGAGTTTCTTCTCTCACAAAATGTGAGGGCCTACTCTTAATTGGCTCCAGGTGTGTGGAATTGAGTTTCTTCTCTCTGTTACCTGTGACTGCACTCTCTTAATTGGTTACAGGTCTTTGGAATTGAAGTTCTTCTATCACTCACCTGTGAGTGCCTTCTGTTAATTGGATACATGTGTCTGAAATTGAGTTTCTTCTCTCACAAAATGTGAGTGTCTTCTCTTAAATGGATCCAGGTGTCTGCAATTGAAGTTCTTCTCCCTCTCAACTGTGACTGCCATCTATTAATTGGATACATGTGTCTCGAATTGAGTTTCTTCTATCAAAAATGTGAGTGCCTTCTCTTAATTGGATATAGTTGTTTGTAATTGTCTTCTCTCACACACCTGTGACTGCCTTCTCTTAAATAGATACATGGGTCTTGAATTGAGTTTCTTTTCTAACAAAATGTCAGTGCCTTCTCTTAATTGGCTCCAGGTGTCTGGAATTGAGTTTCTTCTCTCTCTCACCTGTGACTGCACTCTCTTAATTGGTTAAAGGTGTTTGGAATTGAGTTTGTTCTCTCTCTCACCTGTGAGTGCCTTCTCTTAATTGGATATAGGTGTTTTAATTGTCTTCTCTCACTCACCTGTGACTGCCTTCTCCTAACTGGATACATGCGTCTCGAATTGAGTTTCTTCTCTCACAAAATGTGAGTGCCTTCTTTTAATTGGATATAGGTGTTTGTAATTAAGTGTCTTCTCTCACTCACCTGTGACTGCCTTCTCTTAATTGGCTCCAGGTGTCTGGAATTGAGTTTCTTCTCTCACAAAATGTGAGTGCCTTCTCTTAATTGGCTCCAGGTGTCTGTAATTGAGTTTTCACTCATAAAATGTGAGTGCCTTCCCTTAATTGGATATAGGTGTTTGTAATTAAGTGTCTTCTCTCACTCACCTGTGACTGCCTTCTCTTAACCGGATACATTTGTCTTGAATTGAGTTTCTTCTCTCACAAAATGTGAGTGCCTTCTCTTAATTGGCTCCAGGTGTCTGGAATTGAGTTTCTTCTCTCTCTCACCTGTGAGTGCATTCTCTTTATTAAATATAAGTGTTTATAATTAAGTGTCTTCTCTCACTCACCTGTGACTGCCTTCTCTTAATTGGATACATGTGTCTCGAATTGAATTTCTTCTCTCAAAAAATGTGAGTGCCTTCTCTTAATTGGCTCCAGGTGTCTGGAATTGAGTTTCTTCTCTCTGTCACCTGTGACTGCACTCTCTTAATTGGTTACCAGTGTTTGGAATTGAGGTTCTTTTATCACTCACCTGTGAGTGCCTTCTCTTAATTGGATATAGGTGTTTGTAATTAAGTGTCTTCTCTCACTCACCTCGGACTGCCTTCTCTTAATTGGATACATGTGTCTCAAATTGAGTTTCTTCTCTCACAAAATGTGAGTGCCTTCTCTTAATTGACTCCAGGTGTCGGTGTTTGGAATTGAGTTTGTTCTCTCTCTCACCTGTGACTGCACTCTCTTAATTAGTTACAGGTGTTTGGAATTGAGGTTCTTCTATCAATCACCTGTGAGTGCCTGCTCTTAACTGGATACATGTGTCTGGAATTCAGTTTCTTCTCTCACAAAATGTGAGTGCCTTCTCTTAATTGGCTCCAGGTGTCTGGAATTGAGTTTCTTCTTTCTCTCACCTGTGACTGCACTCTCTTAATTGGTTACAGGTGTTTGGAATTGAGGTTCCTCTATCAGTCATCTTTGAGTTCCTTCTCTTAATTGGATATAGGTGTTTTTAATTAAGTGTCTTATCTCTCTCATCTATGACTGCCTTCTCTTATTTGGATACTTTGGTCCCGAATTGAGTTTCTTTTCTCACAAAATGTGAGTGCCTTCTCTTAATTGGCTCCAGGTGTCTGGAATTGAGTTTCTTCTCTCTCTCACCTGTAACTGCACTCTCTTAATTGGTTACAAGTGTTTGGAATTGAGGTTCTTCTATCACTCACCTGTGAATGCCTTCTCTTAATTCTGTATATGTGTTTGTAATTAAGTGTCTTCTCTCACTCACCTATGACTGCCTTCTCTTATGTGGATACATGTGTCTCGAATTGAGTTTCTTCTCTCACAAAATGTGAGTGCATTCTCTTAAATGGCTCCAGGTGTCTGGAATTGAGTTTGTTCTCTCTCTCACCTGTGACTGCCTTCTCTTTACTGGATATAGGTGTTTATAATTAAGTGTCTTCTCTCACTCACCTGTAACTGCCTTCTCTTTATTGGTTACATGTGTCTCGAATTGAGTTTCTTCTCTCACAAAATGTGTGTGCCTTCTCTTAATTGGCTTCAAGTGTCTGGCATTGAGTTTGTTCTGCCTCTCACCTGTGAGTGCCTTCTGTTTATTGGAAACAGCTGTTTGTTATTAAGTCTCTTCTCTCACTCACCTGTGACTGCCTTCCCTTAAGTGGATACATGTGTCTCACATTGAGTTTCTTCTCTCACAAAATGTGAGTGCCTTGTCTTAATTCGCTCCAGGTGTGTGGAATTGAATTTTTTCTCTCACAAAATATGAAATATGAGTGCCTTCTCTTAATTGGATATAGGTGTTCGTAATTAAGTGTCTTCTCTCACTCACCTGTGACTGCATTCCCTTAATTGGATACATGTGTCTCGAAATGAGTTTCTTCTCTCACAAAATGTGAGTGCTTTCTCTTAATTGGCTCCAGGTGTCTGGAATTGAAGTTCTTCTCCCATGCAACTGTGACTGCCATCTATTAATTGGATATATGTGTCCCTAATTGACTTTCTTCTCTCACAAAATGTGAGTGCCTTCTCTTCATTGGATATAGGTATTTGTAATTAACTGTCTTCTCTCACGCACCACCTACTGCCTTCTCTTAATTGGCTCCAGGTGTCTGGAATTGAGTTTCTTCTCTCTCTCACCTGTAACTGCACTCTCTTAATTGGTTACAGGTATTTGAAATTGAGTTTGTTCTCTCTCTCACCTGTGAGTGCCTTCTCTTTATTGGATATAGGTGTTTGTAATTAAGTGTCTTCTCTCAGTCACCTATGACTGCCTTCTCTCAATTGGATTCATGTGTCTCGAATTGAGTTTCTTCTCTCACAAAATGTGAGTCCCTTCTCTCAATTGGCTCCAGGTGTCTGGAATTGAGTTTGTTCTCTCTCTCACCTGTGAGTGCCTTCTCTTTATTGGGTATAGGGGTTTATAATTGTCTCCTCTCACTCACCTGTGACTGCCTTCTCTTAATGGTATACCTGGGTCTCGAATTGAGTTTCTTCTCTCACAAAATGAGAGTGCCTTCTCTTAATTGGCTCCAGGTGTCTGGAATTGAGTTTCTTTCTGTCACCTATGACTGTACTCTCTTAATTGGTTACAGGTGTTTGGAATTGAGGTTCTTCTGTGACTCACCTGTTTGTGCCTTCTCTTAATTGGATAAAGGTGTTTGTAATTAAGTGTCTTCTCTCACTCACCTCGGACTGCCTTCTCTTAATTGGATACATGTGTCTCGAATTGAGTTTCTTCTCTCACAAAATGTGAGTGCCTTCTCTTAATTGACTCAGGTGTCTGGAATTGAGTTTCTTCTCTCTCTCACCTGTGACTGCACTCTCTTTATTGGTTACAGGTGTTCGAAATTGAGTTTCGTCTATTACTCACCTTTGAGTGCCTTCTCTTACATGGATATAGGTGTTTGTAATTGAGTGTCTTCTCTCTCTCACCTATAACTGCCTTCTCTTATTTGGATACATGGGTCTCGAAATGAGTTTCTTCTCTCACAAAATGTGAGTGCCTTCTTTTAATTGGATATAGGTGTTTGTAATTAAGTGTCTTCTCTCACTCACCTGTGACTGCCTTTTCTTAAGTGGATACATGTGTCTCGAATTGAGTTTCTTCTCTCACAAAATGTGAGTGCCTTCTCTTAATTGGCTCCAGGTGTCTGTAATTGAGTTTCTTCACTCATAAAATGTGAGTGCCTTCTCTTAATAGGATATAGGTGTTTGTAATTAAGTGTCTTCTCTCACTCACCTGTGACTGCCTTCTATTAATTGGATACATGTGTCTCAAATTGAGTTTCTTCTTTCACAAAATGTGAGTGCCTTCTCTTAATTGGCTCCAGGTGTTTGGAATTGAGTTTCTTCTCTTTCTCACCTGTTACTGCACTCTCTTACTTTGTTACAGGTGTTTGGAATTGAAGTTCTTCTATCACTCACCTGTGAGTGCCTTCTCTTAATTGGATACACGTGTCTCGAATTGAGTTTTTTCTCTCACATAATGTGAGTGCCTTCTCTTAATTGGCTCCAAGTGTCTGGAATTGAGTGTTTTCTTTCTCTTACCAGTGACTGCACTCTCTTAATTGGTTATTGGTGTTTGGAATTGAGGTTCTTCTATCATTCACCTTGAGAGCATTCTCTTAAGTGCATATAGGTGTTTGTAATTAAGTGTCTTCTCTCATTCACGTCTGACTGCCTTCTCTTAATTGGATACATGTGTCTCGAATTGAGTTTCTTCTCTCACAAAATGTGAGTGCCTTGTCTTAATTGGCTCCAAGTGTCTGGAATTGAGTTTCTTCTCTCTCTCACCTGTGAGTGCACTCTTTTAATTCGTTACAGGTGTTTGGAATTGACGTTCTCATTCCTTGGGACGTGCATTCTTCTTCAGTCTCATGTGAGTGTCTTCTCTCTAAATATTCCTCTAGTGTGTGTGGAAGTTACATTTTGTTTCCTTGTGGTCTACAATATTCTTTCCCTCTTGTGTGATTGCCTTCCTTCAGAAGATTCTCTCTACACTCCTGGTGGAAATGCAAATTATTACATCCCTTTTGGAAAGAGGGCTGGAGAACACTTAGAGAACTAAAAAGAGATCTGCCATTTGATCTTACAATTCCATTATTAGGTATATACCCAGAAGATATAAAATCACATTATAAGAAGGATGTTTATATCAGAATGTTTACTGCAGCCCAATTCATAATTGCCAGATCATGAAAGAAACCCAAGGGCCCATAAATGTATGAATGGATTAATAAATTGTGGTATATGTACAGCATGGAATATCATGCCCCCCTAAAGAAAAATGGAGACTTTACCTCCTTCATCTTTACATGGATGGAATTGAAAATGTTCTTCTTAGCAAAGTATCACAGGAATAGAAGAAAAATTATCCAATGTACACAACCCTTTTATGAAACTAATTTATAGCTGTCAAATGAAAGATACAACTTAATTCTAGCCGAAGAATATGGGGAGGGGGTGGGGAAGGGGACAGGGAAAGGAGAAGGGTGGCCGGATGGTGGGAGGTTGACTGGAAAGATCACCTATATATCTGCTAACAAGGGTACAAGTGAACTTTTCTAGAACGAAAATATGAATGTTTTGACACAAAGACCAAGCAAGTGACATAAAATCGATGTTAACCAGCTTGATGAAAGTATTTCAAATTGTATATGAAAATACTACACTCTACCCCATGTGTGCATAAATGTATATAGCTATCATTTAATAAAAGTAAAAAATAAAATAAAAGAAGAAGATTCTCCAAGTGTGTGTGGAAATTATTTTCTCTTTCCTGGGAAGTGCACACATCTTTCACTCAAATGAGAGTGCCTTCTTTCACAATATTCTCCAGGTGTCTGTGGAAATTATTTTCTCTTACCTGGGAAGTGCACACATCTTTCACTCAGGTGTGAATGCCTTCTCTCTAAATATTCCCCAACTGTGAAAGTAAGTTTCTGTTTCCTGATGGCCTGCATTCTCCTTTCACACAAGTGTTAGTGCCTTCTCTCTTTAGATGATCCAGGTTTGTGTGGAAGTTATATTCTGTTTCCTGGTGGTCTACAATGTTCTTTCCCTCAGGAGTGAGTGCCTTCTTTCAGAAGATTTTCCAGGTGCCTGTGAAAATTAGTTTCTCCCTTGGGAATGTGTATACATCTCACACTCAGGAGTGAGTGCCTTCTCTCTGAATACTCCCCAGGTGTGTGTGGAAGTAAGTTTCTGTTTCCTGATGGCCTGCATTTTCCTTTCACACAGGTGTTAGTGACTTCTCTCTGTATGTGCTCCAGGTTTGTGTGGAAGTTATATTCTGTTTCCTGGTGGTCTAAAATGTTCTTTCCCTCAGATGTAAGAGTCTTCTTTCAGAAGATTCTCCAGGTGTCTGTGGGAATTAGTTTCTCTTTCCTGAGAACCGATACACATGTTTCACTCAGGTGTGAGTGCCTTCTCTCTGAATATTCCCCAGGTGTCTGTGAAATTTAATTTCTGTTTCCTGATGACCTGCATTCTCCTTTCACAAGGTGTTAGTGTCTTATCTCTGTATGTGCTCCAGGATTGTGTTCAAGTTATATTCTCTTTCCTGGTGGTCTACAATGTTCTTTCCCTCAGGTGTGAGTGCCTTCTTTCAGAAGATTCTTCTGGTGTCTGTAGAAATTAGTTTCTCTTTCGGGGGAACGTGTACACATCATTCTCTCAGTAGTGAGTTCCATGTCTCTGAATATTCCCCTGGTGTGTGTGGTGGTTCTTGATGGCCTGCATTCTCCTTTCACACAGGTGTTATTGCCTTATCTCTGTAGATGCTCCAGGTTTTTGTTAAAGTTATGTTATGTTTCCTGTTGGTCTACAGTGTTCCTTCCATCAGTTGTGAGTGCATTCTTTCAGAGGATTCTCCAGGTGTCTTTGGAGATTAGTTTCTCTTTCCTGGGAACCTATACACATCTTACACTCAGGTGTGAGTGCCTTCTCTCTGAATATTCCCCAGGTGTGTGTAAAAGTAAGTTTCTGTTTCCTGATGGCCTGCATTCTTATTTCACAAAGGTCGTAGTGCCTCCTCTCTGTAGATGCTCCTGGTGTGTGTGGAAGTTATATTCTTTTTCCTGGTAGTCTACAAAGTTCTTTCCCTCAGGAGTGAGTGCCTTCTCTCAGAAAATTCTCCAGGGGTCTGTGAAAATTAGTTTCTCCCCTTGGAACGTGTACACATCGTTCACTTAAGTGTGAGTGCCTTCTCTCTGAATATTCCCCAGGTGTCTGTAAAAGTAAGTTTCTGTTTCCTGATGGCCGGCATTCTCCTTTCACACAGGTGTTACTACCTTCTCTCTGTACATACTCAAGGTTTGTGTGGAAGTTATATTCTATTTCTTGTTGGTCTACAATGTTCTTTTCCTCAGGTGTGAGTGCCTTCTTTCAGCAGATTCTCCAGGTGTCTCTGGAAATTAGTTTCTCTTTCCTGGGAATGTGTCCACATCTTTTACTCAGGTGTCGGTGCCTTCTCTCTGAATATTCCCCAGGTGTGTATGGAAGTAGTTTCTGTTTCCTGATGGGATGCATTCTCCTTTCACACAGGTGTTAGTGCCTTCTCTCTGTAGATACTCCAGGGTTGTGTGAAAGTTATATTCTGTTTTTCTGGTGGTCTACAATGTTCTTTCCCTCAGGTGTGAGTGCCTTATTTCAGACGTTCTATAGGTGTCTGTGGAAATTAGTTACTCTTTCCTGGGAACATGTACACATCTTTCACACGGGTGTCAGTGCCTTCTTTGAATTTTCCCCAGGTATGTGTGGAAGTTAGTTTCTGTTTCCGGAGGGCCTGCATTCTCCTTTCACACAGGTGTTAGTGCCTTCTCTCTGTAGATGCTACAGGTTTGTATGGAAGTTATATTCTATTTCCTGGTGGTCTACAGTGTTCTTTCCCTCAGGCGTGAAAACTTTCTTTCGGAAGATTCTCCAGGTATCTCTGGAAATTATTTTCTCTTTCCTGGGAACTTGTACACTTCTTTCACTCAGGTGTGAGTTCCTTCTCTCTGAATATTCCCCAGGTGTGTGTGGACATTAGTTTCTGTTTCTTGACGGCTTTCATTCTCCTTTCACCCAGATGTTAGTGCCTTCTTTCTGTAGATCTTCCAGGTTTGTGTGGAAGTTATATTCTGCTTCCTGGTGGTCTACTTGTTCTTTCTCTCATGAGTGAGTGCCTTCTTGCAGAAGATTGCCCAGGAGTATATGGAGGTTAGTTGCTATTTCCTGGGGAATTACACACTTCTTTCACTCAGGTGTGAGTGTCTTCTCCCTGAATATTCCCCAGGTGTATTTGGAATTTGCTTTCTGTTTGCTGGTGGCCTGCATTCTCCTTTCACACAGGTGTTAGTGGCTGCTCTCTTTAGATGATCCAGGTTTGTGTGGAAGTTATATTCTGTTTCCTGGTGGTCTACAATGTTCTTTCCCTCAGGTCTGAGTGCCTTCTTTCAGCAGATTCTCCAGGTGTCTGTGAAAGTTAGTTTATCCCCTGGGAAAGTGTATACATCTGACACTCAGATGTGAGTGCCTTCTCTCTGAATACTCCCCAGGTGTGTGTGGAAGTAAGTTTCTGTTTCCTGATGGCCTGCATTCTCCTTTCACACAGGTGTTAGTGCCTTCTCTCTGTAGATGCTCCAAGTTTGTGTGGAAGTTATATTTTCTTTCCTGGGAGTCTATAGTGTTCTTTCCCTCAGCTGTGAGTGCTTGTTTCAGAAGATTCTCCAGGTGTCTGTGGAAATTAGTTTTTCTTTCCTGGGATCATGTATACATCTTTCACTGAGATGTGAGTGTCTTCTCTCTGACTATTCCCAGGTTGTGTGTTGAATTCAGTTTCTGTTTCCTGATGGCCTGCATTCTCCTTTCACACAGGTGGTAGTGCCTTTTCTCTGTAGATGCTCTTGGTTTGTGTGGAAGTTGTATTCTGTTTCTTGGTGGTCTACAATGTTCTTTCCCTAAGGTGTGAGTTCTTTCTTTCAGAAGATTATCCAGGTGTCTGTGGAAATTAGTTATTCTTTTCTGGGAACTTGTACACAACTTTCATTCAGGTTTGTGTGTCTTCTCTTTGAATATTCTCCAAGTGTATGTGGAAGTTAGTTTCTGTTTTCTGATGGCCTGCATTCTCATTTCACACTTGTGTTACTGCCTTTTTTTCTGTGGATGCTCCAGGTTTGTGTGGAAGTTATATTCTTTTTCCTGGTGGTCTGCAATGTTCTTTCCCTCAGATGTGAGTGCCTTCATTTAGAAGATTCTAAAGGTGTCTGTGGAAATTAATTTCTCTTTCCTGGGCCGTGTACACATCTTTCACTCAAATTTGAGTGCCTTCTCTCTGAATATTCCCCAGGTGTGTGTACAGTACTGTGACATCATAGCTCACAGCAACCTCAAACTCTTCGGCTTAAGCAATTCTCTTGCCTCAGCCTCCCGAGTACCTGGGACTTTGGACTATAGGTGCCTGCCACAACATCGGGCTGTTCTTTTTTGTTGTTGTTGTTATTGTCATTGTTGTTTAGCAGGCCCCCGTCAGGTTCGAACCCAAAAGCCGTACTGCATGTGGCTGACACCCTAACCACTGAGCTATGGGTACTGAGCCAAGAGGGACAAAATTGGCTCCTTTTTTTCTTTTTCTTCTTTTCCTTTTTTTTGCAGTTTTTGGCCAGGTCTGGGTTTGAACCCGCCACGTTCTGCATTAGGGGCCGGTGCCCTCCTCCTTTGAGCCACAGGCGCCACCCTCCATTTTTTTTTTTTACTTCAGGTACTTTTCTTTTCTTTTCATTTTTGTTTTTTTGAGACAGAGCCTCAAGCTGTCCCCCTGGGTAGAGTGCCGTGGCATCACAGCTCACAGCAACCTCCAACTCCAGGGCTCAAGCGAGTCTCCTGCCTC
>NW_003852725.1:403343-405661 GCF_000181295.1 Otolemur garnettii
TGTTTGTAATTAAGTGTCTTCTCTGACTCACCTGTGACTGCATTCTCTTAATTGCATACATGTGTCTAGAATTGAGTTTCTTCTCTCACAAAATGTGAGTGTCTTCTCTTAATTGGCTCCAGGTGACTGGAATTGAGTTTCTTCTTTCTCTCACCTGTGACTCCACTCTCTTTATTGCTATACACGTGTTTGTAATTGAGGTTCTTCTATGACTCACCTGTGAGTGCCTTCTCTTAATTGGATATAGGTGTTTGTTATTAAGTGTCTTCTCTCACTAACCGGTGACTGCCTTCTTTTATTTGGATACATGTGTCTCTAATTGAGTTCTTTCTCTCGCAAAATGTGAGTGCCTTCCCTTAATTGCCTCCAGGTGTCTGGAATTGAGTTTCTTCACTCATTAAATTTGAGTGCCATCTCTTCATTGTATATGGGTGTTTGTAATTAAGTGTCTTCTCTCACTCACCTATGACTGCTTTCTCTCATTTGGATACATGGGGCTCGAATTGATTTTCTTCTTTCACAAAATGTAAGTGCCTTCTCTTCATTGGCTCCAGGTGTCTGGAATTGAGTTTGTTCTCTCTCTCACCTGTAACTGCCTTCTCTTTATTGGTTACATGTGTCTCGAATTGAGAGTTTCCTGCCTCTGCTTCCCAAGTAGCTGGAACTACAGGTGCCTGCCACAACGCCCAGCTATTTTTTGGTTGCAGCCGTCATTGTTGTTTGGCGGGTCTGGGCTGGATTCAAACCCACCAGCTCAGGTGTATGTGGCTGGTGCCTTTAATTCAGTTTCAAAGGAGTAACTAATGAGCTTGAATAGAGATAACAGTTTAATTACCTTGATCTCAACACCCATAACTAATCAAATACAGCTTCAGACAAGCAGAAGAAAATATCTCCATAGTGGCAGACTGATGCTGATTAATTCATGTAATTGTTTTCACCTGTTTCAACATAGATACAAGCAATCTGAAGAGGTATTATACAAAGTCTGATAGCAAAAAGAACACTTTGTTGTTTTAATTAGAGACACTCTTTTCAGTTAGGCCAACATCTTCACATACGACATGTTTATAAGTTCACTTTTGCAAATATTATGCCTTTCAAAGCCCATTTTTGGCATGCTGAAGCCCTACGTTTGTCCCAAATTTTTCTTATTAAATCATAACTTATTTTAGGACGAAAATTGTTATATTAGATTTTGCTCCTCACAAAATTATTCTTTTTAATGTTTCTTACCAGCCAGGTTTCCTCCTATTCATGACTTTCTTCACATCTCTCTCCTACATACAGCTTCCTTCTTGCTTTAATATTTTTTTTCTAGTTAGTGCAGTTAAAAAGCACTAAAGGAAATAAATGAAAACATCATCAACTAGTGAGCAGAGGGACTTCAGAGTTTACAGACGTTTGTATTTTACTTTCCATTCTTAAGACAGATATAGGAGAGGTAAACAGAGACTCTAGATATCCAGGGAGAGAGGAGGAGTGGCTCCAATGTTATAAACATCAGTTTAACCTGACAGAGAGAGACAGCTACCCAAAAATCAGCCATCCCAGCATCAGAAAGTGGAGTTCGTTGTCTCGGCACCTGTAGCTCAGCAGCTAGGATGGCAGCCACATACACTGGAACTGGCAGGTTCAAATCCAGCCCAGGCCTGCCAAACAACTACAACCAAAAAATAGCCAGGCAGTGTGGTGGCCACCTATAGTCCCAGCTACTTGGAAGGCTGAGGCTAGAGAATCATTTAAGTCCAAGAGTTGGTGGTTGCTGTGAGCTATGATGCCACAGCACCCTACTGAAGGTGACATAGTGAGACTCTGTCAAAAAAAAAAAAAGAAAGAAAGAAAGAAAGAAAGAAAGAAAGAAAGAAAGAAAAAAGAAAGAAAATAGAGCTTGTTCTCAAGCTGGAGTTTGTCGATCAGACCAAGAGTTCCAGATGGTCAGTGCTGGTTCAGGGATTTCACAGGGTGTGGGAGGTGAATATGATCCCCTGTCTCCAGGAGAGGGCAATGTCACGTCTAGTGCATCTATCTAGTAGTGAGGGCATAGTCCCAGCAGAGGCCCCTTCCTAAGCCACTTCTTATTCCATGAACCCACATTCATAGTGAGGAAGGGTTCAGGCCTGACGTCTTCTTGCCTTAGCCTAAAGGGACTTCATCACTGACAACTTTCTTCCATTGTGGTAGCAACCGTTTCAAAGGCTTTCTTCTGCTCTTGGGGCCTGTTGCTGACATGGCTTTCTCTCATTATTTCTTCATCCCCATTTTGATTATCAAGACCTTAAAAACCAGGTGGTACGGCTCAGCACCTATGGCTCAAG
>NW_003852725.1:406638-409119 GCF_000181295.1 Otolemur garnettii
GAGCTACATTACCTGGAAAGCAAGGACAGTGAGAGAGCTGTAGGTATAATAAATAATATGCAGCAGGCAGAGTGTATTCAGAAGGTCTATTGTTCCCTTATCTTATCTTCCTGAAGATGGATATTTTCCTCCCAGATTTTGGCACATGGGGCCAGGTGTCACCTATATATTCCCTATTTTTCTTTTTGTTCTAGGTGCCAAAGAATGCTTACTAGTACCAAGACAGTGGAACAAATAAGCAGAACAAGTAGATACAAGTGTGTAAAAGGTCACAGTTTATTAAAGGACAGTACACTCCAGAGAAGAAAGACACTACATTTTCATCTAGAGAAGACCTTGGGTTTAGTAAGATTTTTCCCCTTTACAGAGATTTTCCAATTCTATGTAAGTGGTGTGAGGGTAAAATATTCATGGTTTTTCCTGGAAAGGCTAAAATCTTCCAGAAAGGAGAGTCCTCCCATTTCTATCCCTATAATCAATGTCCACATGCTGTCATTTTACTTGTAAAGTGTGATAGAACTGGTGTAAATGGTACTATACTAATCAAAATAGGTCACTTGCAGCTATTGTCACCTTAATTGTATACCTGCTTCAAAGACCCCTTTTTGTGGCCTTGTTCATATCTCCACATTGTGGCCTCTCTACCTCTGAGGCTCATTTTTTGTACGGAAAACATCATGTCAGTTTTGGAAGCTTTCTTCAAATGCCAGCTTTTCTTTCAGGGAAGGCCCCGCTAATCAATGTGTTTCTCTTATTATGAACAAAAAACTTCCTAGTATCCTCTATCATTTCCCCGTTTCTCCATAGCCCTACCTAACAGGATAAACACAATTTTAATGCCTTGGGACATGATTGACATTTCTAGAGTATTTCTTCCATATGAATTATGATTAGAAAAGTGTGAGGAATATTTAAAAACATTGGGGTGGCTCCTGTGGCTCAAAGGAGTAGGGTGCTGACCCTATATACTGAAGGTGGTGGGTTCAAACCCACCCCCAAAAACTTAAAAAAAAAAAATTTAAAAACATTTTCTTACTCTTCACATATATAGAATTTTGCTATGAATTTTGTTAGGTACTGAAATGTGTGAGTACTGATTATATGATTTGACACTTTCTTCAAATTTGTAGGGGTTTTCTGTTATAAAACAGAAACCATTCTGTTATATATAGAATGTATAGAATGGTTGAGGACAAGTTAAACACTTGTCAAGTTCTTCACATTTGTACAGTTTTTATTCAACAAGAATTCTATTGTGGGGCAGTGCCTGTAGCTGAGTGGGTAAGGCGTCAGCCCTATATACTGAGGATGGTGGGTTTGAACCCTGCTCTGGCCAAACTGCAACAAAAAATAGCCAGGCATTGTGGCCGGTGCCTGTGGTCCCAACTACTTGGGAGGCTGAGGCAGGAGAGTCACCTAAGCCCAGGAGTTGGAGGTTGCTGTGAGTTATGATGCCAGAACACTCTATTGAAGGTAACATAGTGAGACTCTGTCTCAAAAAACAAAAAAGAATTCTATTGTGTAAAAAAAACTGTCACTTCTGGCATAAGAGTTTGCCACATCTTCATAATGTTACCATTTTTCTCTGCTATATTTCTCTTACCTTTTACTAAGGGCTGAACACCAGTGAAAAATTTTGCCACATTATCCACATTTGTAACATTTCTCTCCAATATCAATTTCCTTATGTGTTATAAGGTTTGCGCTCTAGTAAAAGGCATTACCACACTGTTCATATTTGTAGACTTTCTCTCCAGCATGAATTTTTTTTTTGAGACAAAGTCTCACTTTGTTGCCCTCAGTAGAGTGCCATATTGTCACAGCTCACAGCAACCTCCAGCTCTTGGGCTAGGGGGATTCTCTTGTCTCAGCCTCCCCAAGTTGCTGGGACTATAGGTGCCCACCACAACACCCAGCTATTTTGGTTGCAGTTGCCACTGCTGTTTTAACTGGAAGAGCCGGGTTCAAGCCCATCACCCTCGGTATATGGGGCAGGCACCCTACCCATTGAGCCACAGGCGCTGCCTTTTTGTGTGTGTGTGAATTCTTTTATGTTTAGCAAGTTATGAACACCAGGTAAGGATACTTACATATTCTTCATATTTGTAAGGTTTCTGTCCTGTATGATTTATTTTTTATACAGTGAGGTTTGAATGTAAATTAAAGGGTTTGCTACAGTGTTCATATTTATAGTTTCTCTCTTGAATGAATTATTGTATGTCTAGAAAGGTTACACATAACTAAAAGTTTTGCCACATTCTTCACTTTGTAGAGTTTCTCTCTAGAATGAATTCTTTGATGTCCAGAAAGGGTTGAGTACTGGTTAAAGGCTTTGCCACATAATTCATATTAGTAGGGTTTCTCTCCAGAATGAATTCTTTGGTGCACAGAAAGGTGTGAGTACTGGTTAAAGGCTTTGCCACATTCTTGACATTTGTAGGGTTTCTCTCCAGAATGAATTCTTTGATGTACAGAAAGGTG
>NW_003852725.1:409195-411539 GCF_000181295.1 Otolemur garnettii
TGTACAGAAAGGTGTGAATACTGGTTAAAGGCTTTGCCACATTCTTGACATTTGTAGGGTTTCTCTCCAGAATGAATTCTTTGATGTACAGAAAGACCTGAGTACTGCTTAAAGGTTTTGCCACATTCATGACAGCTGTAGGGTTTCTCTCCAGAATGAATTCTTTGATGTGCAGAAAGGTTTGAGTGCCGGTTAAAGGCTTTGCCACATTCTTGACATTTGTAGGGTTTCTCCCCAGAATGAATTCTTTGATGTTTATTAAGGGTTGAAATATCATTAAAGGCTTTGCCACATTCTTGACATTTGTAAGGTTTCTCTCCAGAATGAATTCTTTTATGTACAGAAAGGGTTGAGTACCAGTTAAAGGCTTTTCCACATTCTTCACAATTGTAGGGTTTCTCTCCAGAATGAATTCTTTGATGTACAAAAAGGGATGAACTCAGAGTAAAGGCTTTTCCACATTCTTCACATTTGTAGGGTTTTTTTCCAGAATGAATTCTTTGATGCTTAGTAAGGGTTGAACTATCCTTAAAGGCTTTGCCACATTCTTGACATTTGTATGGTTTCTCTCCAGAATGAATTCTTTGATGTACAGAAAGGGTTGAGTACCACTTAAAGGCTTTGCCACATTCTTGACATTTGTAGGGTTTCTCTCCAGAATGAATTCTTTTATGTCTAGAAAGGTTAAAGTATAAGATAAAGGCTTTGCCACATTCTTCACATTTGTAGGGTTTTTCTCCAGAATGAATTCTTTTATGTCTAGAAAGGGTTGGGTACTGGTTAAAGGCTTTGCCACATTCTTGACATTTGTAGGGTTTCTCTCCAGAATGAATTCTTTTATGCACAAAAAGGTGTGAGTACAGGTTAAAGGTTTTGCCACAGTCTTCACATTTGTATGGTTTCTCCCCAGAATGAATTCTTTTATGTCTAGAAAGACTTGGGTACTGCTTAAAGGTTTTGCCACATTCTTCACATTTGTAGGATTTTTCTCCAGAGTGAATTCTTTGATGTACAGAAAGGTTTGAGAGCCGGTTAAAGGTTTTGCCACATTCTCCACATTTGTAGGGTTTCTCCCCAGAATGAATTCTTTGATGTTTAGTAAGGGTTACACTATTGTTAAAGGCTTTGCCACAATCTTGACATTTGTAGGGTTTCTCTCCAGAATGAATTCTTTCATGTCCAGAAAGATGTGAGTACTGATTGGTAAGTTTATAACATTCTTTATAGTTGTAGGTTTTTCCTCCAGTATTAATATTCTTATGATTATAATATTTTGATCTGTGGCTAAGACATTTCCCATAATTTTTACACTTGTAGAGTTTCTCCCCAGTGTGGAATTTCTTATGGTTAGACAGGCTTGAGCAAAATTTAAAGACTTTGCTACCTTCTTTACATTTGTACTGTTTTTCTCCAATATGCATTATCTTATGTTTAATAATGTTTGAGCAGTGGTTAGAGGCTTTCCCATATTTTTTACACTTAAAAGTTTTCTCTATGATATATATTATCTTATGCCTATTTAGATTTGACAATTGTCTGAAGACTTTCGAACATTTGCTACATTGGAAGACTTTGCCATGGCTAGCTGTTAAACTTTGGTTACATCCACTGTAATATACTTTCTGCTGAGTACATTCATAAACAGTTTCCCAGTCTTTTGTTAAGTTTAAATTCTCAAGGCCATAGCTTTGATATCTTCTCAGCATTATCTCTGGGTATAATATATTTGTGCCCAGCTCTTGGAAATGGTCTTGGATAGAATGATTAAATATATCTGAAAAAAATTTAAACAATAACAATTTTAGCCACTGACTTTTTATCACAATTGAGTAAATATATACAACACATTATATCTTCAAAATCATGTCAAGAACTTTAGGAAGATGGCATAATACAGAATATAAGCACTAATTATGTTAAAGATAAATATAGGTTGCATGTATACACTGCATTTTGGAGAATTCTAAAAACCAGGTAGGAATTTGCAGCACAGCATGTGAGCAGAACTTGTAGAGATAACATAGAGGTTGTGCACTTTGCCTCATGTTTATAATCCTAGAACACTGAAAAACTACAGTGAATGGATTACTTGATCACAGGTGTTTGAGACCAACCTGAACAAAAGTGAGACCTCTTCCTACCACAAACAGAAAAACTAGTTGGTCATGGTTGCACATGGCTGTAGTCTCAGCAATTCATGAGCCTGAGACAAGAAGATTTCTTGAGCCCAGAAAGTTGGTAATGCTATGCGCTATGACAACATAGCATTCAACCCAGAGTGAAAGAAACTCAGTCTCAAATAAATATATAAATAAATTTGTAGGCTTGGCGCCCTAACCCTAAC
>NW_003852725.1:411683-414018 GCF_000181295.1 Otolemur garnettii
CTTGAGCCCAGGAGTTGGAGGTTGCTGTGAGCTGTGATGCCACAGCACTCTACCCAGGGGGACAGCCTGAGGCTGTCTCAAAAAATAAATAAATAAATAAATAAAAAGTCAAGATCAAAGTATATAATATCTAAATGATTCTCATTTTACATGTAATGACAACAAATAGAATTTTAAAAGTATAGGACAGGCTCGGCGCCTGTGGCTCAAGTGGCTAAGGTGCCAGCCACATATACCAGAGCTGGTAGGCTCAAATCCAGCCCCGGCCTACCAAACAACAATGACAACTACAACCAAAAAATAGCTGGACTTTGTGGCAGGTGCCTGTAGTTCCAGCTATTCGGGAGGCTGAGGCAAGAGAATCACTTAAACCCAGGAGTGGAGATTGCTGTGAGCTGTGAGGCTACAGCACTCTACCCAGGATGACAGCTTGAGGCTCTATCTCAAAGAAAAAAAAAATAGTAAAGATAATTTTATCACACTAGTAATACATTGCTATCATTAGAAAAACTGAAAGGGTTTAATTCACTCAGTAGAAGCAATCAAAGGCCTTACAAGGCCTTACATTTATAAATAAAATAAAAATACAAACTGTAAAATATGATAAGTCAAGCTATGTAAAATAAGCATTTTAAGGAGATTCTTAGTATTCTCATAAAATTACTAAGTATTAATTTCTGTAGAATCTTATTTGAAACCTTCATAGCATAAAAAAGTATAAAGAAGAAAACCTACAACAACTATTTGTGGTGTTCCTGGCATTTCTGAACCAAATACTACTATCACCACTTCACTCACTTATTTTGAATATGATGCTAAAGAAAAGCTACCTTTTTTCAGACCCAACCTTGTTCTGTTGCCCAGGCTAAAGTATCATAGGATCAGTTTAACTCCCAGTGACCTCAATCCTGGGTTCAAGCAATTTTCAAGCCTCACCCACTCCCAGTAGGTGCAACAACAGGCAACTACTACAATGCCTAGCTAATTTTTCTATCTTCCATAGAGACAGGGTCTCACTTTCTTTTCTTTTCTTTTTTTTTTTGAGACAGAGCCTCAAGCTATCCCCCTGGGTAGAGTGCCCTGGCATCACAGCTCACAGCAACCTCCAACTCCTGGGCTCAAGCGAGAGTCTCCTGCCTCAGCCTCCCAAGTAGCTGGGACTATAGGCACCCGCCTCAATGCCTGGCCATTTTTTGGTTGCAGCCATCATTGTTGTTTGGTAGGCCCGGGCTGGGTATTTGAACCCGCCACCTTAGGTGTATGTGGCTGGCGCCTTAGCCGCTTGAGCCATAGGCGCCGAGCCAGGGTCTCACTTTCGTTTAGGCTAGTCTCATACTCCTGAGCTCAAATAGTCATCCCACCTTGGGTCCCAGAGAGCTAGGATTACAGGTGTGAGTCACCACACCCAGACTAAAGAATCTTAAAAAAATTTTTTTCAAGGGCGGGGCATGGTGGCTCACGCCTGTAATCCCAGCACTCCAGGAAGCCAAGGAGGGTGGATGGCTGGAGCTCAGGAGTTTAAATCAAGACTAAGCAAGAACGACATGTTGTCTCTATAAAAAACTAGGAGGGCATTGTGGTGGGCACCTATAGTCCCAGCTACTCTGGAGGCTGAAACAAGAAGATCACTTGAGCCCAGGAGTTGGAGGTTGCTGTGAGCTATGACATCATGGCACTCTAGTGAGCAACATAGTGAGACTGTCTCAAAAACAAAAGAATATTTCACAGATATACTCAAAAATACACAAATATTTTATGTCCTTAAAAGGAATGGAAGAGCAGTCACATCCAGCAGTCACTTGTAAGCCATAGAAAGTTCTTTTATTCTCACTGTAACCTAGAAGGAATATCACTGAAAAGCAAGTCCATCTGGAAATTAAAACCCAAAACAGGCCTACTGGCTCACAGCTGTAAACCTAGCACTCTCGGAAGCCAAGGTGGGGGGATTGCTTCAGCTCAGAAGTTCAAGACCAACCTGATTAAGTATGAGACCTCTTCTCTACTAAAAAAAAAATAAGTAGAAAAAACATTAGCCAAGCACTGTGGAGAAACCTGTAGTCCAGGCTATTTGGAAGCTGAGACAGAAAAATAACCTGAACCCAGAAGCTTGAGGTTGCTCTGTGAAAGGCTGAGGCCATGACATTCTAGTGTGAGGCAAGAGAGCAAGTCTCTGTGTCAATAAGGAAATAAAAATAATAATAAAAAGAAGAACAGGCTCGGCGCCTGTGGCTCAAGCAGCTAAGGCGCCAGACACATACACCTAAGGTGGCGGGTTCGAATCCCCAGCCCAGGCCCGCCAAACAACAATGATGGCTGCAACCAAAAAATGGCCAGG
>NW_003852725.1:414070-417407 GCF_000181295.1 Otolemur garnettii
CAGGAGTTGGAGGTTGCTGTGAGCTGTGATGCCATGGCACTCTACCCAGGGGGATAGCTTGAGGCTCTGTCTCAAAAAAAAAAAAAAAAAAAACAAGAACAGAGATGACCTCACGTAAGAACAAGAGAAAGAAACCCAGGCTTCTTAGAAACCATTTACAATTAAGCTGAGCTTCCCTAATCACATTCCACTGTGTGGTTTTCTCCTTGAACTTTGGACCTCTCACCAGTGTCATCTGCTTCATTCCCTCAAACCTACCTGGATGCTTGACTACTGTCTGGTATGACTTCACCTTCCAGGGTTCTTTGCTTTGCTCCAGACAGCTGATGAGGTCTGGCTTAGAGACAGCAAGCCCTGTTTTATTAGAAAAAAGAAACATGACTCTTATTTGGATTCTCCAATTGGCAATCTATTAACTTGCTAAAGTAGAGAAAAGAACATTTTAGAAGATCCTGAAATAATTATCCCTTAATAGGGGTTCCTTACAGAAACTTGATAATCTTTAAAAAGTATTTAAAGTTGGATGATTCTTTTTTTTTTTTTTTTGACAGAGCCTCAAGCTGTCCCCCTAAGTAGAGTGCCGTGGCATCATAGCTCACAGCAACCTCCAACTCCTGGGCTCAAGCGAGTCTCCTGCTTCAGCCTCCCAAGTAGTTGGGACCACAGGCGCCCACCACAATACAATGCCTGGATATTTTTTGGGTTGCAACCATCATTGTTGTTTTGGCAGGCCTGGGCTGGATTCGAACTCCCCATCTTAGGTGTATATGGCTGGCGCCTTAGCCACTTGAGCCACAGGCACCGAGCCTGGGTGATTCTTAATTCTACTACCCAATACTACTAAAATACAATTTGGTGCTAGAAATTAGACTTAAAGGTATGAGTAAAAATCTATGCCACTAAATTTCTAAAATTACCATTAATCTAGTGAAGGACATAAATCAGCTCAAAAAAGAGTAAGATTAATGCCAAAGATTAATGCTCCAATATTTTCTTTTCTATGCCAAGATATCCTTAAGTTTTCCTTAGAAACAAGAACCTGATCCACATGCAGTCAAAGAAACTGTATAAAAGCCTTCTACAAAGAGAGAATATAAATTGCTTAATGTAGACTAGGAACTGTGTATTTCAGTTATCCTCACCTAGGAAGACCAGGTGTCTGTAGTTCTCTAACATTACGTCCCGATACACATTCTGCTGAGCAGGGTCCAGGCAGGCCCACTCATCCATAGAGAATTCTATAGACACATCCTTGAATGTCAACATTCCCTGAAAAACAAACATATTTACCAAGAAGCCAAGGGGAGTTTAAACTTCACTTTTAATTGAATGAGTGAAGAGAACTGTTGCTGACTTATCTGAGTGACTGGAATTATCTAATAAAGGAAGTAGAGAAGAAATAGAACAGATTATTTCCTCATGTGTTCTCTAATTGAAGAAAGGGGATGGCATAACATCCACAAAACCAGTGTAGACACTAGACGTTTTTGGTTGACAAGAGTAGAAATAAAAGGCCACCAATACTGGGATTTTCTGCCTTGTTTATATCATACAGTATAAGTTGTGTATGTTTTTTACATGAAAATGTCATGGTGAGATGGCTCCTGTGGCTCAAAGGAGTAAGGCGCCAGCCCCATATGCTGGAGGTGGCGGGTTCAAACCCAGCCCCGGCCAAAAACTGAAAAAAAAAAAAAAAAAGAAAGAAAGAAAATGTCATGGTGAGATAAATGGAACCTCTAAAATTTTAGCATGTACAAGAAAGAACTAGAGATCTTGATAATTTGCAGATTTTTGTTCTGAAGATATGTGGTGAAGATTCAATTTTTTAATTTTCAATTCTATTCCAGGATAATATTATGTGAAACATACAGTGAACTGGATTTCTGGATTTCCCCAGCTGATTTCTGAACCAGTAACAAAGATGACAACCTTTACTTTCCAAAGCAAGGTATATGAAAGAGAATCTAAGAAGAAAGAGGCACTTCCTCGATAAACGCTTTAGTTTGTGCACATCTGCTGATAAATCTCCCCAAAGTATTTATTAATAATATAGAAAATAAACTGAACCCTACAATGGAATATGTGTCAAAGAGCACCATAACTAAGTGAATAAAGTTAACGTCAACTATAACAGGACAAATTAGTATCAGGTGCTGATTCACAAATGCAGACACAATATCACTGCTGTGATAGTACTGGCCAGAAAAAGTACATCATACTCTGATAAAAGCGAGTTTAAAAAAAAAACACTTTTGGCAAAGTTCAAGTTACAGATATCTGGAATGTTTTCTGATCTCTAATCATGTCTTTAAATATGTCTTTCTAAGCATTCTAGAAAGCATGTTTTTTTGAATGATTCTGGTTTTCAGAACTTTGAGTTACTTTAGGCAGTTAATGCCATCCTCTGTAAAAGTGCATGTGCTTCATCTTATTCTTTGTAGAACTGATGGAGCTTCCAGCTGGAAGCTAAACAGTACACATTCGCCTTCTTTGCCAACCTCATCCACAATGGGAACCTTGGGTATCCACATTTTCCCCTTTTCAAAAGGCACAAAAGGAACATTTGCAGTATTGCAGAAAACATTTTTATTTTTGCAGTTCATGAATTTACACTGGGAATTTTGCAGGCCACATGGGAAGCCTTGATGGGGAGAATGGAGAGAAGACTCTGCTGTAGAGGTAGGGGAGAAGGATTTTTCAGAGCTCTTGGCAATTATAAGAAATAATCAAAAGAGTATTTGAAACAAATTTAATAGGCAGGAACATCACAAGTAGAGAAGTAAAGGTTTGCAAACTCTAAGAACATGATATTGCAGGAGAAAAAGTAGGCACAGACCTAGACCTTGAACACATTTCCCCGAGAAGCAATCCTCTCTTTCTCCTCCTTCCCTTGATTTCCTTCTCACATGAGATTATCTAGATACATTCCACCCGGATCTTGATAGTATGGCTTTAAAGGTGAGAGAGGATACCCAAGAAGGGTGAGGTCTAGGAGAACAGGTCTTCTCAAGAACACCACAAGGATACACCTGCAGGGTCCTCTCCATGGACTCAGCTCTTAGGAACTTGGAAACGTAACTTCCTGGAACTTGGAAATTTCCACTTCTGTGAAATCCTGTAGTTCTGTGGGGGCTAGAATAGCACCACCCGCTTAACTCAAACTGGCCAATGAGTAAGGTACCTGAAGGTTGGAACTTTTCGACTGTTGATAAAAGTGGAAAGACCAAGCCAGTCGGGGAGTGCAGCCATTTGGAATTCTTCTACGCTGTAAACTCCCAGCCAGAGAATGATGTCCTTCCTCTTATAAACATGGTGTTTGGGTGCTTTGTCTCTTTAT
>NW_003852725.1:420487-422039 GCF_000181295.1 Otolemur garnettii
TGCCATTCCAGCCCCTACAGAACTACAGGATTTCACGGAACTTGGAAATTTCCAAGTTCCAGGAAGTTAAGTTTACAAATTTCCAAGAGCTGAGTCACCATGGAGAGGACCCTGCAGGTGTATCCTTGTGGTGTCCTTGAGAAGACCTGTTTTTCTAGACCTCACCCTTCTCAGGTATCCTCTCTCAAAAACACTTAAAAATGTACTCTAGGGCTGCACCTGTGGCTCACTGGTTAGGGTGCCAGTCACATACAACAGGACTAGCGGGTTCGAACCCAGCCTGGGCCTGCTAAACAAGGACAGCTGCAACAACAACAAAAAAAAATAGCTGGGCGTTGTGGTGGGCACCTGTAGTCCCAGCTACTTGAGAGGCTGAGGCAAGAGAATCATGTAAGCCCAAGGGTTAAAGGTTGCTGTGAGCTGTGACGCCACAGGCAGGAGAATCGGGTAAGCCCAAGAGTTGAAGGTTGCTGTGAGCTGTGACGCTACTACACTCTACTGAGGTCAACAGAGTGAGACTCTATCTCAAAAAAAAAAAAAAGTACTTTGTGTTCTCTGGAATTACTAGCCTTTCCAATAATCCTTTTTACAAATCAATTCCCTGTCTCTGTGTTTAACTACAATGACAGGCAACCCAGCGACTTTCTGTTCCAACAGAGTAAGCCACCGTGCCGGGCCCTCAGTTTACGTTCAACAGGAGAATGGAGGGACTAGGGGCCCCAGGGACTGCAGCCCCTCCCATGAACCAGCCCCACACCACACCCACTTCGGATTCTTCCCGAGGACCCTTCCATTGTCACCACGTGGGAGGGATACCCGGTTTTGCAGACACACAGTCGCTCAAAGAGAGCCCTGGGCCTTGGTCCAAGTAAGCGCTCCAGGAAGGGGCCAGAGGAGCAGTCAGAGCTACCTGTCCCACACCACCTTTTGCCCACAGGGTTCTCAAGGCCAAGGGTAGCCAGTGGCAAATTTCAGTCTGAAGATTCTAAAACTCAAGTGAAATTGCCCGGTCCGCCTCAGCCACTTCCGGCTACAACCACGCCCCTCCCCCTCTCAGGACCCCCGTCGCCAGTACTCACCATTTCCCAGCTCCCCAGATGTCCCAGTGTCCTCCCTACAGGTCTCCCAGGGAGACCTACTCACAAAGCTGCTGCAGAGACACCTGGATTCTCCAGGAGCTGCAACAGCTGAAAAACGCACACCAGCTCAGTTCCCAGCAAAAGAGACAAAAACCGCTCCGCCTCCCTGGAGCCGCCTCCTTCTTTCCTCCTGCGCGTCTGATTGGACAGTTCACTCTGGAGCAATCCAGTCGGATACAGCCTCAAGCCCCACCTCTCTGACCTTGAATGACAGGAATACTGGGAGACAAGAGGCTGAGAGGCCAAAATGCTAGTAGTTTCTTCACTGCAACCCTTTTTTTTTTTTAATTAAGGGCAGGGATTAATACAGGACAAGCGACATCCCTGCCAGCTCCTAGAGCTGGGGGGCGCAGACTTGCTGCCTCCACCTTGGCGATGGGGGTGGGGCGGCAGCAAACAGCAGAACCAGTGGG
>NW_003852726.1:0-1258 GCF_000181295.1 Otolemur garnettii
AAAAAAAAAAAAATAAAACAATAAAAAAATAAAATTGTGGGGGAAGTGCCTGTGGCTCAGTGGATAGGGTGCTGACCCATATACCGAGGGTGGCAGGTTCAAACCCAGCCCCGGACAAACTGCAACAACAAAAATAGCCAGGCATTGTGGTGGGTGCCTGTAGTCCCAGCTGACAGGTTCGAGCCAAAAAATAGCTGGGCATTGTGGTGGGCACCTATAGTCCTAGCTACTTGGGAGGCTGAGGCAAGAATCGCTTAAGCCCAGGAGTTGGAGGTTGCTGTGAGTTATGTGATGCCATGGCATTCTACCGAGGGCGATAAAGTGAGACACAATGCCTGGCTATTTTTTTGTTGCAGTTGTCATTGTTGTTTAGCTGGCTGGGTTCGAACCCACAAGCCTGGGTATATGTGGCCAGTGTCCTATCCACTAAGCCAAGGGCTCCACCCTTTGTGGAGAAAGCAGGGTAGAAGCAGGGTCTCATTCTTGCTCAGACTGATTTCCAACTCCTGAGCTCAAGCAATCCCCTCACTTTAGCCTCTCAGAGTGCTAGGATTATAGGCAGGAGCCACCTCTCCCGGATGGAATTAAAATATTTTAATTTATATCCAAGGTAGGTGGGTTATTTTTCCTTTACTTTATAAAAATAATTTGGACATCAAATGTGATAAATGGGCTCGGCACCTGTGGCTCAGGTGGCTACGGCGCCAGCCACGTACACCCAAGGTGGCAGGTTCAAATCCAGCCTGGGCCCGCCAAACAACAATGATGGCTGCAACCCCAAAATAGCCGGGCGTTGTGGTGGGCGCCTGTGGTCCCAGCTACTTGGGAGGCAGAGGCAGAAGACTCGCTTGAACCCAGGAGTTGGAGGTTGCTGTGAGCTGTGATGCCACGGCACTCTACCCAGGGGGACAGCTTGAGGCTCCTGTCTCAAAAAAAAAATGTGATATATGGATAATCATAGTTTTGGTTTGTTTGTGTATACTGGGGTGAAGTACGAGACAAAATACCAAGTTTGCTAAAATAACAAGAGACTTTACCTGACCACTATTCCATATTCTTCATTGAATTCTTAAGAAAACAGTATTTTTAAAAAATTTTTTTTCTTTTTCTTTTTATTTTTTTGAGACAGAGCCGCAAGCTGTCCCCCTGGGTAAAGTGCCATGACATCACAGCTCACAGCAACCTCCAACTCCTGGGCTCAAGCGAGTCTCCTGCCTCCACCTCCCAAGTAGCTGGGACTACAGGCGCCCACCACAAC
>NW_003852726.1:1906-4456 GCF_000181295.1 Otolemur garnettii
TTTTTGGTTGCAGCCATCATTGTTGTTTGGCGGGCCCGGGCTGGATTTGAACCCGCCACCTTAGGTGTATGTGGCTGGCGCCTTAGCCACTTGAGCCTGATTTTTCTATTTTTAGGAGAGACTAAGTCTCACTCTGGCTCAGGATGGTTTTGAACTCCTGAGCTCAAGCAATCTACCTGCATCAGCCTCCCAGAGTGCTGGGATTATAGGTATGGGCACTGTGCCTGGCCTCAAAGTCTGTTCTTGAAGGTCTGCCTTGAACAGCTTGGATGATGAGCCCTAGAGCAGGGCCTTGATTTCTTCTGTATCTTTACCTTTCTTCTTCTTCTTCTGTGACTTGTCCCTCTTAGAAGATACAGTTCAGTCCCTTCATTTTCTTTGATGGCTGTGTCATATTCTCAGCCTTGCAATTCTGTTCCTCTTTCCTCTCCTTGGACATTCCCTTTCAGATGTCACCTACCTTCTTGGAAAGATCTGTGATACTGATGCCAGGGTGGTCTGACTTGATCTCTTGACTGGTGTTTTGCTGCAGCACGTACACAGGCCCTTTGGGGGCATCAAGGCCTTTGCCCTTCTTCACTGCCACATGCTTCTTGTGACTCTCAAGATCCTAGGCCATCTTGCCCTTTTTGAGCTGTTTTCATTTCTTCCATCCCAATTGCCACCCTCATTACTAGTGGAGCTGGCAGAAGAACTGTTGCCATTTATTCCTCCTCTTCGCCTGGGTTGTGTGAGTCATCAGTTTCTCCTCCAGAGCTCAAGGGATTCTCTTGCCTCAGCCTCCTAAAATGCTAGGATTATGCTACTGCAGGCATATTGAGTGTCCTGCTTGGTCTCAATTTCAAAGTGAAAGGAATGAGTGGTGGTGGTGCCATGGACAAAGGTGACAAGGGAGATCTCCTGGAGAAGGATGGCTTATGGATAAAGCCTTGCTCTGGGCTTGGCACCTGTGGCTAGGGCACCAGCCACATATACTGGAGCTGGTGGGTTGGAATCCAGCCTGGGCCTGCCAAACAACGACAACTACAACCAAGAAGTAGCCAGGTGTTGTAGTGAGTGTCTGTAGTCCCAGCTACTTGGGAGGCTGAGGCAAGAGAATCGCTTAAGTCCAGGAGTTTGAGGTTGCTGTGAGCTGTGAGGCCAAGGCACTCTGCCCAGTGCAACATAGTGAGACTCTGTCTCAATTGAAAAAAAAAAAATCCTTGCTCTGATAGGTACAGCAGCTCTGAGCTCACCTTGTAGGGACAGGTTATATACTGTACCCAGAGTGCCCTTGGAAGTTGCTCAGGACTGTGATCCTGCAGTTCACCTGTGCTTTCATGTCCTGGTTGACCATCACAGCAGAATCCTGACATATTGTTGGTGAGCCCCACCCCTCAAAGCATTTCTCTACCTCTTCCTTATTGATTTTCAGAGTCAAGGAGATGTCTTCATCCTTGGAGAAGAGGAGGATGAGGAAATGGTAGTAGGTTTGGCCAGTATTGCCATATGGGATGGTACTTTGGCAAATCTGTCTGGCTTCACATGGCTTCTGTACCTGAAGACATCTGGAGGACATTGTCAAAGGACAGATCTTTAGAAAGAGCTGTCTGCCTCAGACACTGAGAGGCAGCTGGCAGGGGCTGGTCAGCAGGGACCACAACCGCTGTAGAGGGACTGATGGAATGCAGTGGAGGGTCAAACTATTTTTAGAGTGTAGCAGGTTGTTTCAGTAGCTTCTTCAAGTTACAGCAGGAGTTTCAGCAGCCAAGCTTGCAGAGAAGTATATTTAGAACAATGTTATATGACCCAGAGCTTTTCTCCCTAGCTTCTTTTTTTTTTTTTTTTTTTGAGACAGAGCCTCAAGCTGTTGCTGAGGCATCACAGCTCACAGCAACCTCCAACTCCTGTGCTCAAGCAATTCTCCTGCCTTCGTCTCCCAAGTAGACATGCACTGGCCACAATGCCCGACTATTTTTTGGTTGCACCAGCTGTTGTTGTTTGGTGCGCCTAGGCTGGATTCGAACCCACCAGCTCAGATGTATGTGGTTGGTGCCTTAGTGGCTTGAGCCACAGGCGCCGAGCCTTTCCCTAGCTTCTTGAGAGAAGATATGTCAAGAATGTCCCAATTCCAGCTCAGCACCCATAGCACAGTGGTGACTGTGCCAGCCACATACATTGAAGTTGGTGGGTTTGAACCCGGCCCAGGGCAGCTAAACAATGACAACTGCAACTAAAAATAGCCGGGCATTGTGGCAGGCACCTATAGTCCCAGCTACTTGGGAGGCTGAGGCAAGAGAATTGCTTAAGCCCAAGAGTTGCTATGAGCTGTGACACCACAGCACTCTACCAAGGGCGACATAGTGAGAGACTCTGTGTCAAAACAAAACAAAACAATTTCTTAATTCTTATGATCAACTTTCACAATAGCTTGGAGATGGGGAGTGTGAAAAATGAAGGTGGTAAGACAGAGTGTTGGCTCGGTGCCTGTGGCTCAAGTGGCTAAGGCGCCAGCCACATACACCTAAGGCGGCAGGTTTGAATCCAGCCTGGGCTGCCAAAAACAACAAT
>NW_003852726.1:4637-7293 GCF_000181295.1 Otolemur garnettii
AAAAAAAAAAAAACTAGCTGGGCGTTTTGGCACAAGACTGTAGTCCCACCTACTCAGGAGGCTAAGGCAAGAGAACCACTTGAACCCGAGAGCTGGAGGATGCTGTGAGCTACTATGATGCCATGGCACTCTACCCAGGCCAGGCACAGTGAGACTTTGTGTTACCCTCAACCTCCCAATTAGCTGGGACTACAGGCTTTCACCACAACGTCTGGCTGTTTTTCTGTTGCAGTTGTCATTGTTGCTTAGCTGGCCTGGGCTAGGTTCAAACCCGCCAGCTTTGGTATATGTGGGTGGCACAGAAATCACTGTCCTACGGGTGCTGAGCCATAGAAAAAAATTTTTTGAAAAAGAATATAGGAAATTGGGCAGTGCCTGTGGCTCAAAGGAGGAAGGCACCAGCCCCATATGCCATAGGTGTCAGGTTCAAATCCAGTGCTGGCCAAAAAAAAAAAAAAAAAGAATATAGGAAACTATGGTATTAACTAAGAAATCTTCTATGTGCTCTCCCCTTATTTTTTTTGAGGTAGAGTCTCACTATATCACCCTTGGTAGAGTGCCGTGGCATCACAACTCAACAGCAACCTCAAACTCTTGGGCTCAAGTGAATCTCTTGTCTCAACCTCCCAAGTAGCTGGGATGACAGGCATCTGCCAAGACGCCCAGCTATTTTTTTTTTTGAAAGACAGAATCTCACTTTGTTGCCCTTGGTAGAGTGCCCTGGCGTCACAGCTCACAGCAATCTCCAGCTCTTGGGCTTAGGTGATTCTCTTGCCTCAGCCTCCTGAGAAGCTGGGACTATGGAACTACAGGTGCTCGCCACAGCGCCCAGTTTTTTGTTGCAGCTTGGCCAGGGCTGGGTTTGAGCCCGCCACCCTTGGTATATGGGGCTGGAGCCCTACTCACTGAGCCACAGGAACTGCTCCCTGACTGGCTATTTTTTAATATGAAGTCTCGCTCTGACTCAGGCTGATCTCAATCTTGTGAGCTCAGGTGATCCACCTGCCCCAACCTCTGGGGGTGCTAGGATTACAGGCGTGAGCCACTGAGCCCCGCCTCTGGTGTCCATTTTTAACAGTGGTATTGGTGCCTCCAGGCCAAAGACTCTTACATAGGATTTTTAGTATCAGATCATCACAGTCCTTGAAAATATTAGGTGAGAAACACATCAAATTTTTATGTTAATTTAGGAAGGACTGATTCTTTCAAACTCAAGATTCCCACTGATGATAAGTAACTAACGCTGCAGGTGAACCTTATTTGTTAATCTTGGGCTGACAGGCAGGAAACGTTGGTACTTCAGTGCAGCCACCTCCCCTCTCAGACTCCACTGTCCACTGGCCAGAACCTCCCCTGGGCTTGAGGGGTAACTAGGGTAAACACTGAATGGCTGTGTCCTGAGCCCCCTCACCTGGTCACTCACACCTTCCTTATGCTCTGTGAGTTAAAAAAAGAAATTAAGCATAGGATATTAAGCTATAAACGTTTTGAAGTCAACGAAGGAGTCTTTTCTTTTCTTTTTCTTTTTTTTTGAGACAGAGTCTCTAGCTGTCACCCTGGATAGAGTGCCATGGCATCACAGCTCACAGTGTTGTAGGAAGACAAGGCCCAGTGGAGAGAAAGAGCACCCAAACACCACATTTATAAGCAGAAGGGATTTATTTACCAGTTGAGAGCTTATACAAAGAAGGATTCCAAATGGCTGTGCTCCCTGACTGGCTTGGTCTCTCTCTTTTTATTGACAGTCAAAAAGTTCCACCCCACAGGTACTCTTCTCATTGGCCAGTTTGAATCAAGCAGGAGATGCTATTCCAGCCCCTACAGAACTAGAGGAAGTTAAGTTTACAAATTCCCAATGTAGCAGGAAACCAACGCAGACAGAAGACTCCAGGCACCAGTTCGAAGAGGAAGTGGCTTTATTTCTCCGGCCGGGGGTACTCGGCAGACTAGTGTCTCAAAAACCGAGCCCGCCTCGCCTGAACCTGAATCTTCTATCTTTCTTTTATACATTTTTCAGGGCTGGGGAGCACATGAGAGTCATAAAACTGTGAGAGACGTGACAGTCATGAAGGTCCCAGGACTCAAGGGGAAGGTCAGATTGGCCCGCGCCCTTGAGACCGGTTGGGCTACCCGCCCTCAAAGGCAACAGAAGCCAAAGGAAGTTACAAGGTTATAGTCTAGGCCCGGCACATGTCAAGGGAGGGGCATATAGATAACAGAGATACCTGTGGCCTGGCTAATACAGGGTGGCTGGGACAGATCTTTAGCCCTGGTTTTTCTTTTCTTTCTTTCTTTTTTTTTTTTTTTTTTGCAGTTTTTGGCTTGGGCTGGGTTTGCACCCGCCACCTCTGGCATACGGGGCTGGAGCCCTACTCCTTTAAGCCACAGGCACCTCCCCTTTAACCTCCCCTTTAACCCTGCTTTTACTCTCATGCCTCACCAAGAGCTGAGTCACCATGGAGAGGACCCTGCAGGTGTATCTTTGTGGTCTCCTTGAGAAGACCTGTTCTCCTGGACCTCACCCTTCTTGGGTATCCTCTCTTATTCCCCCCTTTTGACACTCTAATATATATATAAATATATATATTATAAATATAAATATATATATATTTTGTAGTTTTTGGCTGGGGCTGGGTTTGAACCCGCCATCTCCGGT
>NW_003852726.1:7313-13712 GCF_000181295.1 Otolemur garnettii
TAAAATACTTTTGTTAAGTGTTCATGATCTTCCAAGATTTTTGTAATAATAGAAATTTAAGATGTGTATATAACCAAGTAAATATCTTTATGTGGTCTACTTTTAGATCTGTGCATTATCTTTTTTTTTTTTTTTGAGTTTTTGGCTGGGGCTGGGTTTGAACCCGCCATCTCCGGTATATGGGACCGATGCCCCACTCCTTTGCACCCCTCTACTATATTTTAATTTGGGGTCTCAACATCAGCTTGTTTCTGCGGGTGCTGATAATTACTTTTTAGCACTGAGGTTTTAGGGACTGTGACTCTTCTTGGGTTGTCTACTCAAGCCTTAATAGTACTGTGGTGGTGGGGCCAATATACATACGAGGTTTTACTTATCCCTATGACATAACCCCTTTTCCCAAAGTCCAATTAAAACAAGTCCCTCAAGGAGTTTCCTCAGGCTTCAGCCATGCGTTGACCAGTCAGCTCCCAGTATGTGGCTGGAGCAGAGCATGCTGACTGTCTTAAAAGTTACATTTACTGGGCGATGCCTGTGGCTCAAAAGGGTAGGGTGCCAGCCCCATATGCCGTAGGTGGTGGGGTTCAAACCCAGCCCCGGCCAAAAACTGAAAAAACAAAATTACCTTTACTCCTCAAGGGGCAGTGAAGCCTATTCAGCCAGCTGTGATGACTTCAGGTGAGGATTCCTTTCACCTTCGCTGCTGTGCGTGTGGTCAGGATGATGGCGTAAAGGTCTTTCTACCTTGGTTTCAGAGGGATCAGGTTCTGATCTTAAACTTGGTCCCCTTGATTCTCCAGAGAAAAAGGATGTACAGACACAAAAGACTAAACAGAACATGGTTAATCACCCTAGTGGAGATTTTCCTTGCTACTCTTTCTAGGGTTTTTGTCTATTCAGTTCAGTCTTTTCCAGTTCTTTTAGGAGTCCCTGCTAAATTGCAGGGGTTTGACAGAGGCCTCTTTGAATAACACCAGTGGCAAGGCCTGTATCCAATTAAGCTTTGCTTCCTGGCAGAATTTACCAATTTCTGCTCTTATGGTCCTGGTTCATGCACTTTGCCCTAAGCTTTGAGGCCTATAAGTTATTCAAAGCTAGCACATTGTCAAATTTAAACCAGAGTGGCAACCTAAACCATGGGACTATTTCTCTGGGTAATACTTTTAATATTTCAGGAGTCTTTTTTATCCTGGTGGGGAAGGCTTTTACCTATTCCAAGTCTAATAGATCATCACCAGCAAGTACTTGTTCCCTCTAAACCTGGGCATTTCAATAAAGTCTACCTGGAAGTCCTCGAAGGGCGTTGCTCCATACAACTGGATTCCTGGGGATACCGTCAGTCCTTGGCGCTCGTTGAACTGGTTGCAGGTGACACACTGTAGACTGACAGTTTGGGCCAGGGCTGCCAGTGGAAGATGTAGAGGTACCGGCCCAGCAACTTCATCAAATATTCCTGTCACCACGGTGGCTCCTAGAAGCTGGGGGACTATTACTTGTCTATCTGGCATCTTTATTCTCCCTCCATTTCCTGGCTCCTCTCTGCTGCCAACTGTTTCTTCTCTTCCTAGGAGTAGATAGGTGAGAGCTCCATAACCTACGGGATGAGGGGAGCCACTCGTGACATCTGGTATACAGTTTGGATGCAGCCCTTTTTGTCTCAGTACCGACTCTAGTGTTCCCTTTAGTGATGGTGGAAGAATCTCCTTGACATCCATGACAGTGCATCACTGCCACCTTCCGAGGTTTCCCTACTGCCTCTAACGACTGAAGTATCTCCTGCTGATACTTAATGTCCTTTTCCCCAGAATTCAATAGTCCCTTCTCCTTGTACAATGTCCTGTGTGCTTGGAGAGTCAGAAGAACACACTTGGAGCCTGTGTAGATATTCACACTTCCCTTGATCTAGTTCTAAGGCTCGAGTTAAGTCTTCTTTTTTGAATACATAATCATTCACTACTTGTTTATTACAGAATACACAAGACAAAATACAAATAGCAAACAATTTTTTTCCTTATTATGTTTTTATCAAAGTCTAAAAAAAAGGACAACTAATATATATAAATAAAAGTAAAAAATAATTTCTAAAAAAAACCCCCCAAAAAACAGATCACGCCAATCTTATAGACAGTAGAAACAGAAATACTTCAAGATCATTCTACTTAGTCTGAATACCCCTGATAGTAAAATTAGAAAAAATATATTATTATAAGGGAGAAATTATAGACGTATATCACCGATGAATAAGGATGCAATATGATAAACAACATATTGACATATTGAATTAAAAATTGATGTTTAGGCTCGGTGCCTGTGGCTCAAGTGGCTAAGGTGCCAGCCACATACACCTAAGGTGGCAGGTTCAAATCCAGCCCGGGGCCCGCCAAACAACGATGACGGTTGCAACCAAAAAATGGCCGGGCATTGTGGTGGGCACCTGTGGTCCCAGCTACTTGGGAGGCTGAGGCAGGAGACTCTTCTTGAGCCCAGGAGTTGGAGGTTGCTGTGAGCTGTGATGCCACAGCACTCTACCCACGGGGACAGCTTGAGGCTCTGTCTCAGAAAAAATAAACTGATGTTTAAGTAATATACATTGATCAAAATTAAATCCAGTTTGTGTGAGAATTAGTCATTATTATTTTTTTTGCCCACATCCCCTTGCTCCTTCTCTGTCTGATCTCCCCTTCCCCCATCTCCCACCATGTCATTAATTGTCATTAATTGTCTTCATATCAAAGTTGAATACATAGGATTCTTACTTCTCCATTCCTGTGATGCTTCACTAAGAATAATGAGTTCCACCTCCATCCAGGTTATTACAAATGCTGTAAAATCTTCATTTTGTGATGGCTGTATAATAGTCCATAGTGTACATATACCACAGCTTACCAATCCATTCCTGGGTTGAAGGACATTTAGGCTGTTTCCACGATTTAGCAGTTGTAAATTGGGCTGTGACAAACAGCCTAGTACAAGTGTCTTTACAGTAAAAGTTTTTTTTTTCTTCTGGATAGATGCCCAATATTGGGACTGCAGGATCAAATGGGAGGTCTAGGTTGAGTTTTTTAAGGTATCTCCATACTTCCTTCCAAAAAGGTTGTATTAGTTTGCATTCTCACCAGCAGTGCAAGAGTGTTCCTTTCTCTCCACATCCACGCCAGCATTTGCAATTTTGAGATTTTGTGATATAGGCCATTCTCGCTGGCGTTAGATGATATCTCAGGGTGGTTTTAATTTGCATTTCTCTAATAATTAGAGATGAAGAGCATTTTTTCATATAGTTAGTAGCCATTCGCCTATCAGCTTTAGAGAAGATTCTGTTCATCTCTCTTCCCCATTGATATACGGGGTTCTTGGTTTTTTTCTTGTAGATTAATTGAAGTTCTGCATAGGTCCTGGTTATTAGACTTTTGTCAGATTCAAAATATGCAAATATCCTTTCCCATTGAGTAGATTGTCTATTTGCTCTGGTTACTGTCTCCTTTGCTGTATAGAAACTTTTCAGTTTCACAATATCCCATTTGTTTAGTATTGCTGTTGTTGGTATTGCTGTGGCAGTCTTCCTCATAAAGTCTTTCCCCAGGCCAATATCTTCCAGTGTTTTTCCAATTCTTTCTTTGAGGATTTTTATTGTTTCATGCCTTAGATTTAAGTCCTTTATCCATCTTTAATCAATTTTTGTGAGTGGAGAAAGGTGCAGGTCCAGTTTCAGTCTTTTACATGTAGATATCCAATTCTCCCAGCACTATTTATTAAATAGGGAGTCTTTCCCCAGTGAATGCTCTTGTTTGGTTTATCGAAGATTAGGTGGCTGTAAGTTGTTAGTTTCATTTGCAGGTTTTCTATTTGATTACAAATATCTATGTCTCTATTTTTGTGCAGGACCATATTGTCTTGACACTATGGCATTGTAGTATAGCCTAAAATCTGGTAAAGTAATACCCCTGACGTTGTTTTTGTTACTAAGGACTGCATTAGCTATATGGGTTTTTTTTTCTGATTCCATATGAAATGCAGAGTCATTTTTTCCAAATCTTGAAGGTAAGATGTTGGTATTTTAATAGGGATGGCATTGAATTGGTAAATTATTCTGGGAAGTATAGACATTTTAACAATGTTGATTCTTCCAAGCCACGAACATGGTATGTTCCTCCATTTATTGATATCCTCTGCTATTTCCTTTCTTAGGGTTTCATAATTTTCTTTATAGAGGTCCTTCACCTCTTTTGTAAGGTATATTCCTAAGTATTTCATTTTCTTTGGGGCTATGGTGAAGGGAGTTGTATCCTTAATTAACCTCTCCTCTTGGCTATTGTTGGCGTATACAAAGGTGAGTGACTTGTGGACATTGATTTTATATCCTGCAACATTACTGTATTTTTAGATGACTTCCAAGAGTTTTATAGTTGAATCTTTGGGGTTCTCCAGGTATGAGATCATATCATCAGCAAAAAGGGAGAGTTTAACCTCATCTGCTCCCATTTGTGTATCCTTTATTTTCTTGTCTTGTCTAATTGTATTGGCTAAAACTTCCAGCACAATATTGAATAGTAATGGTGACAGAGGACAACCTTGTCTGGTTCCAGTTCTAAGAGGAAAAGCTTTCAGTAGGCTCGGTGCCTGTGGCTCAAGTGGCTAAGGCGCCGGCCACATACACCTAAGGTGGCAGGTTCAAATCCAGCCTGGCCCACCAAATAACAATGACAGCTGCAACCAAAAAATAGCCAGGCATTGTGGCAGGCACCTGTGGTCCCAGCAACTTGGGAGGCAGAGGCAGGAGACTCACTTGAGCCCAGGAGTTGGAGGTTGCTGTGAGCTATGATGCCACAGTACTCTACCCAGGGGAATGGTTTGAGGCTCTGTCTCAAAAGAAAAAAAAAAAAAAGAAAAGAAAAGCTTTCAGTTTTACTCTGTTCAGTAAAATACTAGCTGTGGGTTTGTCATAAATAGCTTCAATCAATTTGAGAAATGTACCACCTATGCCTATACTCCTCAATGTTCTAATTAAAAAAGGATGTTGAATTTTATCAAAAGCTTTTTCAGCATCTATTGAAATGATCATGTAGTCTTTGGTTTTACTTCTGTTGATATGGTGAATAACGTTTATAGATTCTCCTGAGGAGAAGAATGAAATAGATCTCCTGAACAGACCAATTTTAAGCACTGAGATTAAAGAAACAATAAAAAATCTACCAACAATAAAATGCCCTGGTCCAGATGGCTTCACACCTGAATTTTATCAAACCTTCAAGGAAGAGCTTACTCCTTTACTGCAGAAATTATTCCAAAAGATTGAAGAGGAAGGAATCTTCCCCCAACACATTCTATGAAGCAAACATCACCTTGATTCCAAAACCAGGTAAAGATCCACCTAAAAAGGAGAATTTCAGACCAATTTCACTTATGAATACAGATGCGAAAATTCTCAATAAAATTTTAACCAATAGATTACAGCTTATCATCAAAAAGGTTATACATCAGGATCAAGTAGGTTTCATCCCTGGGATGCAAGGCTGGTTTAATATATGCAAATCTATAAACGTTATTCACCATATTAACAGAATGTAGTTGTTTTTAAGTTAGTTATTTTAGTTTTTTAGATTTGGTGTTTCCTTTTAAGGTTGGAATCAGAATAGAAATGTTAATTATAGATTATTGATTAATGTGGTGTATGTGATTTACTGACCATAAAAAACTTTTGGAAATAAAGATGATTGCTACTTGCCATCCCATGAGCAATAGTCTGTTTCAAGCTTTCATACAATTTTAGGCACGGATTTACCCCTGGGGTGAGGCTTTCTCCGTTCTCTCGCAGAACTTTTCACCAACAGGGCACCCACTCCATATACCAAGGGTCGTGGGTTCAAACCCAGCCCCAGCTGAACTGCAACAAGAAAATGGCTGGGCATTGTGGCAGGCACCTGTAGTCTCAGCTACTTGGGAGGCTGAGGCAAGAGAATTGCCTAAGCCCAGGAGTTGGAGGTTGCTGTGAGCTGTGTGACTCTACAGAGGGTAATAAAGTGAGACTCTGTCTCTACAAAAAAAGAAAAAAAGAGGCCAAGGTGGGAGGATCACTCACTTGAGTTTAAGAATTTCAGACCAGAGACTGCACTCTAGTCTGGGAAACAGAGTAAGATTCTGTCTTAAAAAAAAAAAAAAAAAGAAAGAAAAAAGTTGACCAAAAAGTTTGATAAAATGTGGAGAAAATTTTTGAAACATACTTGGAGGTTGACCTATATTTAAAAGAACCAACTATAGGCCAGGCATCATGGCTCACACCTGTAATCCCAGCACTGTGGGAGGCCAAGGCAAGTGGATTGCCTGAGCTCTGGAGTTGGAGACCAGCCTGAGAGAGAACAAGATCCCATCTCTATTAAAAATAGAAAAATTGGCCACACATGG
>NW_003852726.1:14169-15415 GCF_000181295.1 Otolemur garnettii
GCTGAGCCTATTTTTATTTTTTTGAGACAGAGTTTCACTTTTGTTTGTTTTCACCTTGGTAGAGTGCCATGCCATCACAGCTCACAGTAACCTCATACTTTGGGGCTTAAGTGATTCTCTTGTCTCAGCCTCCCAAGTGGCTAGGACTACAGGTGCCCGCCACAAGGCCCAGCTATTTTGTGTTGCAGTTGTCATTATCATTGCTGGCCTGGGCCAGGTTTGAACCTGTCATCCTCAGTGTATGTGGCTGGTGCCGTAACCACTGTGTTACGGGCAGTGAGCCTGGTTTTCCTATTAGGCACAGGGTCTCATTTTTGCTGAGGCTGGCCTCAAACTCCTAAGCTTAAGCAATCCACCTACCTCGGCCTCTCAGAGAGCTGGGATTACAGGCGTGAGCCAGTGAGCCCAGCCTGTTTTGTGTGATTTCATGTAGCACATGCATATGTGTATGCATAAAATGAGTATACAGGAGACTGCAATAAGAATAGTAGATAAATAGAATATTTGACAGGAAGATGAAAAGATATTGCTGAAGGAAACAAATAGAAACCTGAAGAAAAATCAAGATGAATTACCATATTACTTATCAGATTGGCATAAACAATCCATACGTAACATTATTAAAGTACAAATGGTACAAATATTCTTAAGGAGAGGTAATTTTACATATGCATCAATGTTCCTGGATTATGTGCATTCTCCCATATACTTTATATCACCTCTAGACTACTTACAATGTTTAATACAATGTAAATGCTATGTAAAGAGTTGACATACTGCCTTGTATAGAGAATTATGACAAGAAAACATCTGCACATGTTCAGTACAGACGCCTGTTGCCATTAGGGTATCACGAAAAAGCAAAGTCGCGAATAAGCATGCTTATTGAAATTGTGTTTTTAAATAAAGGTGACCATCTGCTCGCTCAGGCAAAATGTCGAGCTTTCTTTATTTACTATTGGCTTATACAGTCAATTTTGTGCATGCGTACTATACAGCTATGACCTCATTAATATTGATTACAATCCCGCACATGGGCATTGGACATCAATGACTTCATTAATCCATTTAAACATCTTATGACCAGCTCGGCACCTGAGGCTCAACTGGCTAAGGCGCCAGCCACATACACCTAAGGTGGTGGTTTCAAATCCAGCCTGGGCCCACCAAAACAACAATGACGGCTGCAACCAAAAAATAGCGGGGCGTTGTGGTGGGCGCCTGTGGTCCCAGCTACTTGGGAGGC
>NW_003852726.1:16888-21140 GCF_000181295.1 Otolemur garnettii
TGCCACTCTGGGTATAGGGGGCCGGCACCCTACGCACTGAGCCACAGGCGCTGCCTAGCCATCATCTATTTTTAAAACTTAATTTTTTTTTTTTTAGAGACAAGTTGTTGCTCTGTCTCCCAGGCATTGGTATAACCACAGGTCACTGCAGCCTCTATCTGTGGGGCTCAAGCAATCCTCTTGCCTCAGTCTTCAAGAAGTTGGGACCATAGGTGTGTGCCACTATGATCAGCTAATTTTATTTATTGTACTGACAGTCTCACTATGTTATCCAGGCTGGTCTCATCTCCTATTCCTGTCCTCCAATGATCCTCCCACGTTGGCCTCCCAAAGTATCAGGACTACAGGCATGAACAACCATGCCTGGCCCATCCACTTTTTATTTTTAAATATTTTCTATCTACTGTTGGTTGAATCCAGAATCCAGGGACATGAAACCCACAGAGATAAGAGGCTGACTGTATAAGGGCTGTCTGGAAAGTATCCAGCCATTTTTCATATATGTATTACATGGCTGGATACTTTCCAAACAGCACTTGTATCTATGTAGCCCTCGAATAAACAATTGCTGTGTTGAATGTATGCTATTCAAATATTTAAAAATGTAAATACATAGTAGAGTTTCCAACCATTTTTCTAGTATCTCACCCTTAATTATGAAAGAACAACTTTTACCAATTATTTAAGACTAACACAGTAAGTCAAGACTAAATACATAGGAAGAAGGTAGTTAGAGGAGTCAATGTAGGAAGAATTCAAAATAGTATATACAAATTTTTTTGTTGTTGTTGCAGTTTTTGGGCGGGGCTGGTTTTGAACCCGCCACCTCCAGCATAGGGGCTGGCACCTTACTCCTTTGAGCCACAGGCGCTGCCATATATATACAAAATTCTTACAGATGACTTTCAAAGATGACTCCAAATAGAGGCATACCTGTTGATAGAGGGGAAAGGATTTCTAATAGTAAAGCCTGATAAAGTTACTCTTCCCTATATTCACAATGTGAGATTTAAAATAAAAAGTTTTGCTTCCACTCAAATGGTTCTCAGGACTCCCATTTCAGCGTAAAAAGCTTAGTCTTTAGCAGCCTGCTAGGCCCTACAAGATCTGGCTTGTTGGCTTCTCCTTGCTCTTTCCCACACCCATGTGTAGTGAATCTTTCTGTATGAAGTCTTTTAAGTTTCTGTTGCCTCAGCATCCCTTTTTAAATATTTTTTTCTTTTTTGAGACAGAGTCTCAAGCTATAGCCCTGGGTAGAGTACTATAGCATCATAGCTCACAGCAACCTCAAACTCTGGGACTCAAGTGATCCTCTTGCCTCAGTTTTTCTGTTTTTAGTAGAGTAGGGCGCCGGTCTCATATACTGGAGGTGGCGGGTTCTAACCTGGCCCCAGCCAAAAACTGCAAAAAAATAAAATAAATAAATAAAGTAAAATAAAAAGAATTAGACTTATCAAAAACATGTTTTGCAAACAAAAGTGATTTCCAACATAGAAATGATTACTTGGTTTCATCATCATCTAAATATGGGCAGAATAAAAAAATTTCCAAACATTAAGTCCCTTAATTTTTACAATGCTGTAATATTTGGGGTAATGGCACTCCAAAATGAAAAGATAAAAAAACCCCAGGAAAACATAGGAGTATAGACAGATTCCAAGAGCAGACCTGAGTTCTTAGAATGGTCAGTTTTACAGGCCAAGTAGCTATTCCAGATAGGAAGGTGACACACAGGGTGATGGACACAAAAGGAAAAAACTGTTAAGAGTATCTACAGGTTGTACATTTGTAAGTGTATGTAGGGAAAATAAAATTCTCATTATCCACAAAAATAAGTCAGTGGTGTCAATACAATAAAAAATAGAAAAATTGGGCGGCACCTGTGGCTCAAAGTAGGGCGCTAGCTGGAGGTGGCAGGTTCAAACCCAGCCCCAGCCAAAAAACAAAACAAAACAAAACAAAAGAACAGAAAAATTTGATAAGAAATATGGAGGTAGATAAAGAATCCACTAAAAAGAGAGCCAAGTATATGGTAAGCATTACACTTAAATAATAATTGATACAAATTTAGGTGACTGGTCTAACAAAAAAAAAACTTATTGGCGATTTTAAAATATTTTATTTAACATTTTAAGTAATAATTCTCAAAAATACTTCGTATTAAAATGCAAAACACCTGACAATTAATATTCAGATCTATGAAAGTGTTATTATGAACAAGTTTTCAGTTGCTAAAAATGAAGGAAGAAAATCTACTCTGATTTTCAGTGGTAAAATTTAAATTACTGGCCAAGCTACCCATAAAAATTGGTTCATTATCTTTATTTTTTTGAGACAGAGCCTCGAGCTGTCACCATGGGTAGAATGCTGTGGCATCACAGCTCATAGCAACCTCCAACTCCTGGGCTCAAGCGATTCTCTTGCCTCTGCCTCCCTAGTAACTGGGATTATAGGCACCTGCCGCAAGGCCTGGCTATGTTTTGGTTGGAGCCGTCATTGTTGTTTGGTAGGCCCATGCTGGATTCGAACTCGCCAACTCAGGTGTATGTGGCTGGCGCCTTAGCTGCTTGAACCACATTATCTTTCATAATCTGATACTGAACAGATTTTAAGAGGTTCTGAATCTGTTCCAGTGTAGAAATAAGGCCAAACGGGTTCTGTGAAAGAATCACTAAAAGTATAGAGAACAGACCTATCATTCATATTGTAAAAGGAGATCTCACCCATATCATAGTCCAGAAAAATTCCAATCCTATTGGGTTTTACCAGTGGCAGGACATGGGCTCTCTTAGGGCCTGATACTACATAGCCACTCCTCATATATCGCCCAATTGCCCAGAATCCATCCAGAACTGATGGCTGTTCCTGCCAGTTCCTAACAGTGTGGTCTTGACATATGCCCAGTATCCATTTAGGCTTCTTTCCCACATCTACCTCCCAGTAATGTCTGCCAGAAATAAATCTCTGAGAACCTAGGACAGCAGGGCAAAGATCAAATCTCCTTGGGCTACAACCAACTTTTTGCTTCATTCTTCCGTATTGTACAGCTTTTCTATCCTCAGAGACAATAAGTTGAGGATGTGCTGTGACAACATCTAGAATTACATCTGCTTGAAATGGCTTGATAATTTTGTACAAGCCAGAATACTGGCGAGGAAGGCTGAGGCCATATTTTGTTAACCTAAATGAAAAGAGTTCAGGGTATTTTAGCTTTTGATACCTGTGGTTGATACTCTTAATGTGTTTCAGAAATTCCAGGTCTGACTGCACACATTTGCCCTTTATCTCCCTCAGAAGATGTTTTAATGAGGAAATCTCATTTGAAAATGTTACAATGTTTTCCTTTAGTTTTGTTAAAATGTCCATCTCTTCATCTTGCATCTGTTTAAGAATAGTCTCTTGTTCATCCTGTAAAAACAGTTTAATTTCCTCAAACTCAGAATTGATTTCTTCTCTCCTACATTCTACCTGCTTTTTCAGCTCCACTGCCTTGCTGCCTTGTAGAATGATCACTTTTTCAATTCGTTCTATATTGGTCTTTAGAGGCTCAATGCTACATTCTAGATTTTTTCTGTGGTAAGAGGCAGCTTTGCTAATGGAGCTAATGTAGTGCTTCTGATGTTTAGTGGAGAAACTGCACTGTATACATAAAATCTCTAGATCCTTCACACAGAAAAGGGTCCGAAGCTGATTATGCTTTTCACACACAGCATTCTCTTTTTGCCTCTTCCTCTTGCTCCTTCTGATCTGCAGTTGCTTAGCAATTTCAGTCAAATTACGGAGCTGAGGGTTCCTCCTGAAGTTTCCATATGGAAAGCAAAAACGGCAGACAGGACAGGGAAAGGAATCATCTAGATCCTTCCAGGATATACTGAGGCAGGAGCGACAGAAGTTGTGCCCACAGTTGATGGTCACTGGGTCTTTCAAGTACTCCAGACAGATGGGACAGCTAGATTCCTCTTGGAGGTCCTCTAGGGCTGTCACAAATTCCATGGAGCTGTGAACAAAGGTAGTGAATAAGATAAACTCCCTTTGGCAAGACCTGCCTCTGCAGAGCTCAATCCCAGTGAGAAGTGGATATCCCTCCTAGACCTTGCAAATCAACCAGGTTTCAGTTGCACTTTCCTGGCATGCTGAGGACACTCACTTAAGTCTTCTTTAGTCCCCTGATCCTTAACTTAGAGAACAACAATAATTCAAAACTTACAGCTCCATCAGGTTAGCCCATCAGAATCTAAATTTCTTTTCTTTT
>NW_003852726.1:21405-23119 GCF_000181295.1 Otolemur garnettii
CGAGCCCTAAATTTCTTTAAGAAACAAGCGATGGGTCTAATGGAACAATCATTCCTGAGGGTGAGAAACAATTTTTTTTTTCCTTTTGAGACAGAGTCTCACTCCCACACAACTATAATTTAATAAAAAAAATTAAAAAATAAACAAAGAATCTGTTCCGTTTTGAAAAAAATGACAATATTATATTAGGTCAGACAAGACCACAAATAAGTGCAAAAACTATTAGGTAACAATTCATTAGAAAAATAAGGCATTTACATAGTCTCAAAGCATCATGCTAGGATTGTATTTTATTTTATTTTATTTTTAGAGACAGAGTTTTACTTTATCATCCTCAGTAGAGTGCCATGTCATCACACAGCTTACAGCAACCTCCAACTCCTGGGCCTAGGCGATTCTCTTGCCTCAGCTTCCCAAGTAGCTGGGACTACAGGCACCCACCACCATGCCCAGCTACTTTTGTTGTTGTTGTTGCAGTTTGACTGGGGGCAGGTTCAAATCCGGTATATGGGGCCAGCGCCCTACCCATTGAGCCATAGGTGCCACCCTTGGATGCTATTTTAAAGAGGAATAAAAATAAATACCTTTATAATGTTTCCTTTATAATCCAGGGAATATGACCTTAACCAATGATGAGACAAACTGATGACCTGCAATGAAAAGAAAGTCATTACTATATTTGGAAAAACATCTGCAAAAATATACAAACTTAGCTGATTCTAATCACAGGAAAATCACCACAAACATCCACATGACAATGGTGTCCAACTGCACAAATACGAACATCATTGAAAAAAAAAAAGCAGCCAATTTGTTCTAGATTAAGAGACTAAAGTAACAATAGTAATATATAATCTTAGCTTGGATTCTAGACTGGGGGAAAAAGCTGCAATAAAGTGGATATATAGGATAATGGAAAAATTTGCATATGTACTATTTATGAGCTAATAATATATCATAACTACATAAGAAAATGTCCTTCTTTTTAGGAAATACATGTTTAAGTATTTAGTGGTGAAGAGGTACCTCCTTTCCTTCAGGTCACATTACAAATCCTATCTTCTGCTCACAACTTGACTGCCTCCAACCAGTCTTTCACAATCCCATCTCTCTACCAACACACTCAGTCATAACCTGAAATGGTTCTTCTTTGTGTGCTTGTGTTTTGGGTTCTCTTTTGGCCTTATCTGGTGACTGAGATAGACTAGTAGACATTTAGTCTACCTTACTCATTGAGAAGTAGTAGAAAATTAACAAATATTTTAAAAAGACAAAATTTAGGCATCACAAGAATGGAGAAGCAATAATCCAATGTACTCAATCCTGACATGAGGACAATTAATGCTAGTACATGGTGGGGAGGTAGGGGATTGGGAGAATGGAGAGAGGGGGGTGGGAAGCCACGGTGTGTGACACATGTCTTGGGGGTGGGACACAATTATAAGAGGGACTTTACCTAACAAATGCAAACAGTGTAACCTGTTTTTGTACCCCCAATGAATCCCCAACAATGAAAAAAAGAAAAATTGGCTTGGCACCTGTGGCTCAAGTGGCTAGGGCGCCAGCCACATACACCTAAGATGGCGGGTTCAAATCCAGCCCAGGCCCACCAAAGAACAATGAAAGCTACAACCCAAAAATAGCCTGGCGTTGTGGCGGGTGCCTGTGGTCCCAGCTATTTGGGAGGCTGAGGCAGGAGACTCACTTGAGCCCA
>NW_003852726.1:24992-26976 GCF_000181295.1 Otolemur garnettii
CTTCAATTGTAAGTGTGGAATTTCAATTTATAAAAATTTGAGAAGGCTGAGCAAGATGGCTCCCACCTGTAATCCTAGCACTCTGAGAGGCCAAGACGGGTGGATCACTTGAGCTCAGAAGTTTGAGACCAGCCTGAGCAAGAGTGAAACTCCATCTCCAAAAACAGCTGGGCATTGTGGCAACTACCTGTAGTCCTGTAGTAGGTGGCTAAGGAAAAAGAATCATTAACCCCAAGAGTTTGAGATTTCTGTGAGCTCTGATGTCACAGCACTCGATGGAGGGTGACAAAATGAGACTCTGTCTCAAAAAGAAAAAAAAAGTAGATAGGCTTCTATCTTTCAACAGTGAGGAATTATACAAAACAAATGATAATGTGTCCTTCAACTCTTTCAATCTAACTTTTCATAGGTAGCAATGTCACTGCATGGGCTTATAATTCTTGTTTTAAAATACCTTATCTAATGTAAGTGTGTGGGCTGCGTATATGGGAAGTTTTAAAACATTTTTAGGACAAAGCAATACAGCCAGTAGTTTACCTTTTTCCCACAGACTCCAATTTCCCTAACCCACCTTCCAAACTCAGCCCATTCCTAGTCCAACCTACAAACATCAGCCCCTCTATTCTAACTACCCCTTGCTCTTGATAAAGAATTTCTCTAGGCTTGGCGCCTGTGGCCAACCACATACACTTAAGGTGGTGGGTTCGAATCCAGCCTGGCCTCCAAACAACAATGATGGCTGCAACCAAAAAAATAGCCAGGCATTGTGGTGGGCGCCTGTGTTCCCAGCTACTTGGGAGGCAGAGGCAGGAGAATCGCTTGAGCCCAGGAGTTGGAGGTTGCTGTGAGCTGTGGTGCCACCGCACTCTACCCAGTGGAATAGCTTGAGGCTCTGTCTCAAAACAAAAAAAAAAAAGAATTTCTCTAAACTCCTGCTAGTCTCTTCTGAAGACTTTTCTAAACTAGATCTCAACCTTGGTCTATAAAGTCTTGAACAAAACACTAACACAGTTCCTATCAACTTAAGCCTGTATGTCTAGGATGACATCAGCCCCTTTTAAAGTGAAAGGAGAAAATTCAAGGTGCCAAAACCATTTTATTCCAGCCAACATCTGAAGATGGGGCCTCTGTGGGAGGGTAGAAGCCTAACTTCAAAGCCAGTGAGCAAACCTAGATGTTTTACACTAGGTTTCACTTTCCCACTTTTTCTTTCTTTCTTTTCTTTTCTTTTCTTTCTTTTCTTTTTTTTTTTTTTGCAGTTTTTGGCCGGGGCTGGGTTTGAACCCACCACTTGTGGCATATGGGGTCGGGGCCCTACTCCTTTGAGCCACAGGCGCTGCCTGCACTTTCCCACTTTTTCTAATTTTCCACTTTCTTGACTCTGCTTAGTTTCTGCTTACTTCCTGTGTCTTCATTCTCTCTTTAAAAATACTCAGTCACCTCTGTATAAATCAAAACTGAGTTCTTATCACACTGGATTCTTTTCCCTATTGCAACAGCATATTACTAGTTAAACTCGGTCCTTAACAGTTTACCTAGTGTCTGGCATTGCTTATTTTTCACACACTCCATCACCTCAATCAATTCCATAATTCTATAGCTTTGCAAACACAAACCTAATCCCACTGCCTTGCAATTTCCAACTTTGCAATAACTTGTCTTACTTGAATAATTACTAGACCAACCAACTTTTTTATTTCTTGCCCTAGGTAGTGTTGTGGCATCATAGCTCACAGCAACCTCAAATTCCTGGGCTGAAGTGATCCTCTTACCTCAGCCTCAGGAGCAGCTGGGACTACAAGTGCCTACCAGAATACCTAGTTAAGTTTTTCTATTTTTAGTAGAGACTAATTGACTCTTGCTCTGGCCTCCTAAGCTCAAGGGATCTACCTGTCTCAGCCTCCCAGAGTGCTGGGATTACAGGCGTGAGCCACCATGTGTGGTTAACAACCAACCAACATCTTGACTGTACTGTCTTTTCCTG
>NW_003852726.1:27757-34183 GCF_000181295.1 Otolemur garnettii
AAATATACTAAGTTTTTCATTTCCTTCTGTAACTTAGGTTGAGGGACACTGGCACAATCACAGCTCACTATGACTTTGAACTCATGGGCTGGAGTTACTCCAGGGTCGGTCTCCTTTGTAACTGGGAACACAGGCTGCCACCACCAGGCTCACCTGGCTACCTTCTCTCACTGTGTTGCCCAGACATGCTGGCCTTAAGTGATCCTCCCAACTCCGCCTCCCAAGTGCAGCAATTACAGGGCTGAGTTACCAAGCCTTGTCCCTCTATTACTTTAGATAATTCTTCATTAGGCAGGCTCAGGTCCATTCGAACCTACTTTAGGTAATTCTTCACATAACTGAGCCCTAAACTTTCTCATCAGTAAACCTTAAGTACCTGCAGGATCCCCTAGAGGACAAAAGGAGATTAAATCCGACAGGCAGGCGCTGGCGCGGTAGGGCAAGAAGACCCTCCCCTCACGCGCTTCCCGCGCAGGAAGATCTGCCCCTCACACGCGCACCGTAATCCTTTCGGGGTTCGTGGCTGCTTCCTGAACCGGACTTGAGGTCGGCGGTGAGCTCACCGGGTCCCACCTCCTCTCTGCCTGCACACGCTAGGCAGGCGCAGTGTCCCGCTCTTTCTCTTCCTCTCTTTTCTGACAGGGTCTTCCCGTCGTCCAGGTGGGGGCGCAGTGGCCTTCAGAGCTCAAGCTCCCGGGCTCCAGCCACCCTTCCGCCACAGCCTTCCGAGCAGCCGGGACTGCGGACCGTCACCACCACGCCCGCCTAACTTCTAAGAATTTTTGGTGGAGACGGGATCTGGGTATGTTGCCCAAGCTGGTCTCCAAATCCTGGCCTTAAGGGAGCCTCCCGCTCTGGCCTCCACACTGAACGCTGGGACAAGAGGCGAACCGCCGCAGAGCCAGAGGAGGCCGCCGGGGGCCGCCGCGACTCCCAAGTTTGGGCACAGCAAACGTTCAGGTAACCCCTGTCCCGTAAAGCCTTCGGTCAGGCCCTCCTAGACCAGTCCTGCGGCCTTCCCAGCTTACCAGAAGCAAGTGGGTCAGGGGCCCAGGCTCAAGGTTGTGCAGGACTCACAGAACGCCAGGGGTACAGGACTGAGACCCGGAGTTCCCTGCACCACGCCGTTCCAGCATCTGAGGTGCGCACAGAGCAGGCGTGACGATGGGCGGGGTCCCCGGACTGGGCGGGATGGGGTCCGCGCATGCTCAGTGACCCTCGTTGTGGTGGGGTTGGGGGGAAGAGGCGCCAAACCTTGCGGGGGCTGAAGGCGGCTTTAACTGATCCTACGAATCCCAATGGCTAGCTTTTCAGTTTTTATTCCTATGAACTACTCGACGGTCGAAGTAAGGCCAGGCTATATTTATTTATTTATTGCAGTTTTTGGCCGGGGCTGGGTTTGAACCTGCCACCTCCAGCATATGGGGCTGGTGCCCTACTACTTTGAGCCACAGGCGCCGCCTAGGCTGGTTTTATTTTTTAGTCTTTTTTAGGCTCTAGAATTAAGGTTGGTTTTTAAAGCTTTGGGACCATGTCTCCCAGAGGGTAAGAGAGTGGAGACCTCTGCAAAGGAGCTGCCTCCCTAGGGATCACCAGGTGGAGCAGAAGAGGGAGTGGTTTTCAAATGCAAGAGGAAGGGTGGTCTCCTTGGGTGAGATTGCATTTTATATTGAGTTGCTAGGTTGGTCCCACCCTGTGGATTATGACCACTCTACGGCCTTGGGCTCACCAAGGTCTCCTCTGGCATTTTGGGTGGATGTCAGGGGATGAATGTGAGTTTGTTGGACAAACGTGACTTTGCGATCTTAGAGGCTGATTAATAATTGTAGGCCCTTTGGCCGAGCGCCTTGGCTCATACCTGTAATCCTAGCAGTCTGGTAGCCCGAGGCAGGTGGATTGCTGGAGCTCACGGGTTTGAGACCAACTTAAGCCAGAGCGAGACCCTGTCTCTAAAAATAGCCGGGTGTTGTGGCAGGTGCCTGTATTCCCAACTACTTGGGACGCTGAGGCAAGAGAATCTCTTAAGCCCAAAAGTTTGAGGTTGCTGTGAAGTGTGATACCACAGCACTCTACCAAGGGCAACAAAGTGAGACTCTGTAATAATAATAATAATACCTGTAGTTCCAGCTACTTGGGAGGCTGAGACAAGAGAATTGCCTAAGCCCAGGAGTTGGAGGTTGCCCTGAGCAGTGTGACGCCTCGGCACTCTACCGAGGGTGATAAAGTGACACTCTATCTCTACAAAAATAATAATAATAATAATAAAAAAAAATAATTGTAAGCCTTTCTTAATTTTTCCAGCTTGGTACATGCAGTGCTGAAAGAGGCTAATGTTTGCAAAAGAAATCATACAGTTGGCTCGGCGCCTATAGCTCAACTGGCTAAGGCGCCAGCCACGTACACCTAAGGTGGTGGGTTCGAATCCCCAGCCCGGACCCGCCAAACAACAATGACGGCTGCAACCAAAAAATAGCCGGGCGTTGTGGCGGGCGCCTGTGGTCCCAGCTACTTGGGAGGCGGAGGCAGGAGACTCGCTTGAGCCCAGGAGTTGGAGGTTGCTGTGAGCTGTAATGCCACGGCACTCTACCCAGGGGGACAGCTTGAGGCTCTGTCTCAAAAAAAAAAAAAAAAAAAGAAATCATACAGTTGGCATATTGCTTTTCTTTTCTTTCCTTTCCCTTTCTTCCTTTTTTTTTTTTTTGAGATAGAGTCTCAAGCTGTTGAGGGTTGAGTGCCGTGGCGTCATAGCTCACAACAACCTCCAACTCTTGGGCTCAAGTGATCCTCTTGCCTCAGTTTTTCTATTTTTAGTGGAGACGGGACTCTCTTTTACTCAGGCTGGTCTGGAACTCATAAGCTCAAGCTATCCGCCCGCCTCAGCCTCCCAGAGCTCTAGGATTACAGGAGTGAACCACCAGGCCCGGCCTTTCTTTTCTTTCCTTCCTTTCCCTTCTTTTTCTTCTTCTTCTTCTTCTTTTTTTTTTTTTTTGAGACAAAGAGTCTCACTTTGTTGCCCTCAGTAGAGTGCTGTGGCACAGCTTCAACTCTTGGGCTTAAGCAATTCTCTTGCCTCAGCCTCCCAAGTAGCTGGGACTACAGGTGCCCACCACACCTAGTTATTTTTTGTTGCAGTTTGGCTGGGGCTGGGTTTGAACCTGCCACCCTCTGTATATGGGGCTGGTGCCCTACTCACTCAGCCATAGGTGCCGCCCTTTTTTTCTTTTTTTAAGACAGAGTTTCACTTTGTTGCCCAGGTTAGACTGCTGTGGTGTCAGCCTAGCTTGCAGCAGCCTGAAAGTGCTGGGTTCAAGCAATCCTCCTACCTTGGCCTCCTGACTGTGACTACAGGTATGAGCTACCTTGCTGGGTACCTATCACCTTTCTATTGACAACTTGAGGCTAGTTTCCCAGAAGTATAGCCAATTGTAGTGAAGTTTGGGATCTGATGGAAGAATGGGGAGTGGGAACAAAGACCAATGAGTCAGATCTTCCCCATCTTTGGTACTGAAGAGGCAGAGAAGAGGGTGAGTGCGTCCAAAGGGGCCTGTTGTTTTCCCCTGCTGACTGCATCTGGAGTCAGTCCAGCGAAACACAGGAAAGAAGACTCCCTAAAAACTTCTAATCCTGAATAGGGCTTGATTTTACCCTGTTGGTGAATCAAGAAGTGGGAATGCATGCTCTCTTCCCCGTAACCCCTGACCAGTGCACCAAGGGCAGCACCCAGCCCACACTGAGTCATTGCAGAGAGCAGAATAGCTGACCCAGGAGTCCACTAGGGGCCACAGATAATCGAGACTCATTGAGGCCTGGAGCCTTTGGCTAGGCCTGAACTGAGGACAGTATCCATGTGGGAGGAACCTTGCAGAGCTCAGGTATTTTACTTTATCTTAATTAATTAATTAATTTTTTTTTTGAGACAGAGTCTCACTTTGTTGCCTTCAGTAGAGTGCTGTGGTGTTATAGCTCACAGCAACCTTAAGCTCTTGGGCTCAAGTGATTCTTTTGCCTCAGCTTCCCAAGTAGCTGGGATTATAGGTGCCTGCCAGGCTATTTTTTTTTTTGTTGTTGCAGTTTTTGGCTGGGGCTGGATTTGAACCCACCACCTCTAGCCTAAGGGGCTGGCGCCCTACTCCTTTGAGCCAAAGGCACTGCCCTGCTATGCTGTTTTTGAGAGATGCGGTCTCACTCTCACTCTTGCTTAGGCTGGTCTTGAACTCCTAAGCTCAAGCTCCATCCACCTCTGTCTCCCAGAATTATAGGTGTGAGCCCCCCTGTGCCTGGCCCACTTTTTACTCTTAAATATAGTATTGGGAAATTCTTTTTTTTTTTTTTTCTGTTCGTGTTTCTTTTTTTACTTTATTTTTCTTTCTTTCTTTCTTTCTTTCTTTCTTTTTTAAGAGACAGAGTCTCACTTTATCACCCTCGGTAGAGTGCCGTGCTGTCACAGCAGCACCCTACCCACTGAGCCACAGGTGCTGCCCAAGTTCATGTTTCTTATTACTCCCCGATGCCTGATGTTAACAGATTCAGAACATCAATAGTCATGGCCCACTAGAAGTCAGGGGTCAGTTCCTGGAGAATGCTCTTTGAAAATCCCTGGGACCAGATCCTCTAAAATGTCTTGATCCAGCTCTCCCTTCTGCCAGACCCCATTTTTAGGTCCCAGGAAGGTCCAAAGAGAGAAGTTTCTGGCCAAAGTGCTGATGGGGCCAGGGCGGGGTGTAGATAAGCTTGAAAAGTCTGTGGCTGAAACTTCTACTTGTCAACCCTTTCTAAGAGGGTGGAAAGCTTACCTGAGTCCTTTCCAATTCTCTCTGTTCAAGCCCTGGAACTTCCTTGATTAGACTCCACACAACAGGTAACAGGGAAGGCTGTGCTAGCAGGAGCCCCATCAGCCTGTTCACACTACTGCAAAAGAGCCTGGCTACAGGAGGCACTCCATCATACCCACTTAGTCATACTGTTTCTGAAAGCAGGGACCCCAGACTCTCTGTCCATCCCTTATGGGGACAGGCGGTGAGATGTCAAGAGTCCTGGAGCACAATGCTACGTGTGCCAACCAGTCTATGGAGTTTGTAGAAATGTGAGCATCCCCCTTCCCAGGCATTGAGGCCCAGGATGGCATGGCAAGAATGTGGGCCTGTGCCAGATGGGGCATTTGCTTAGCAGGAGTAGAAGAGGGTAAAAGAGGAATCAAGAAAAGAGATGCAGGCTGGAGGGTGCTTCTCACATCTGGTGAATTGTTCCCAAGTCTTCACTGTTGATGGAAGTTCTTTTTTTTTTTTTAGTGACAGAGTCTCACTTTATCCCCCTCAGTAGAGTACTGTGTTGTCACAGCTCATAGCAACCTCCAACTCCTGGGCTTAGTTGATTCTTTTGCCTCAGCCTCCTGAGCAGCTGGGACTACAGGCACCCGCCAGAACACCCGGTTATTTTTTGTTGCAGTTTGGCTGGGGCAGGGTTTGAACCTGCCACCCTTGGTATATGGGGCCAACTCTCTACCCACTGAGCCACAGGTGCCACCCTGACGGAAGTTCTTTTTTATCATGTGAAAATTAGAGAATTTAACTTTTTGGAAGGGGCCTCATGCTAAGTTGCCTGTAGCTCATCTGCTTTTTTTCCCAAAGTATTCTGTATAATTAGAATATCTATAATTATTCATTGGAAACACCTAAAAAAGATTATCTACCTATGACAACAAAAGGATGAGAAACGAAATGATCTTTGGAATATCTTGAATTCTGTGCCATACCAATTCCTATTATTAAAAAAAGCAGTTTTTGGCTCGGTGCCTGTTGCTCAAGTTGCTAAGGTGCCAGCCACATACATCAGAGCTCGTGGGTTTGAATCCGGCCTGGGCCTGCCAAACAACAATGATGGCTGCAACCAAAAAATAGCCAGGCCACTGTGGTGAGTGCCTGTGGTCCCAGCTACTTGGGAGGCTGAGGCAAGAGAATTGCTTAAGCCCAGGAGTTGGAGGTTGCTGTGAACTGTGATGCCACAGCACTCTATGCAGGGTGACAGCTTGAGACTCTGTCTCAAAAAAAAGGCAGTTTTCTAAGGAAGATAGCTATATTTGTTTTTATACTTATATCAAAATAGTGATTGAGAGTACTTATCTTTATTTTCATGTTACCAACTCTGATGCCTTAAATAATCTAGCATTCAAACCAAGGAGCAATATTAAAAAAAAAAATTATCAGGTGGTGCCTGTGGCTCAAGGAGTAGGGTGCTGGCCCATATATTGAAGGTGGGGGCTTCAAACCCAACCCCAGCTAAAAACTGCAAAAAGACCAAAACAAAACAAAACAAAAAAACCCCAAAGACTCAGCACCTGTGGCTCAAGTGGCTAAGGCGCCAGCCACATACACCTAAGGTGGTGGGTTCGAATCCAGCCCTACCCACCAAACAATAATGATGGTTGCA
>NW_003852726.1:34396-35304 GCF_000181295.1 Otolemur garnettii
AAAAATGTATGCTGACAGCTTTGAAAATAGTATTATTTTTTACTTTACCGATAATGTTTTTCAAAACCAGCTTATTTACAAAAGATTCATAAATTCATGTGAACTCGAAAAGTATTTAGACTTATTTAATTTGTGGGTGCTCCTTTATTTATAGGAACATTTGGTAACATGTAGAAACAAGATGTAACACAATGCATGTATATACATAAAATACACCTAAACAAATATACACATATGCTTACAAACGAAGATCCAATAGTTTTAATCTCTTAAATGTAGCCATGAAATTTGGATATGCCACACCCACCCTGGTTAGGGCAGTCTTCCTGTTTTCATCCTTATAGACGATGGTGAGGCACCCTTGTAGGATCAACCCATTTCCAGCCTGGACCTGTGACGTTTCAACGCCCATCCTTCCCAAGGCTCCTGTCTTTGCCTGGGGCCCAGATCACCTGCACATGTGGTCCCAGGTGGCCTCCTGACACTGACACTCTCCTTGGGCCCAGGCTCTGAAGGTATTCAGAGGTGTCTGTGGTGGTTCCTGCCACACCAGCCGGCTTCTCCTGTCCTTATAGCTCAATCGTGTCCCTTTTGGTCTGGGTTAGAACAGACAACACAGCACAAGCTGTCCTTTCACCAAGGGCTTCTGCAATTGGCTCCTTCACACCTGATAAGCCTTTAGAGTCTAGTTTCTGTCACTCTGTTGGGCAGATTCCTGATAGTGTCAGGTTAATAACTTGCTGCTTGTGGGTATTTTCTGTTGTTTCTGCTAGGAGTTGGTTTGGGAGTGATGTGAGTGGTGGGGATATAAGATTTGGGCTTGGCTGGCTCGGCGCCTATAGCTCAACCGGCTAAGGCGCCAGCCATGTACACCTAAGGTGGCGGGTTCGAATCCCCAGCCCGGACCC
>NW_003852726.1:35735-38609 GCF_000181295.1 Otolemur garnettii
AAAAAAAAAAAAAAGATTTGTTCTGTGGTCCTTGGTTCTCCTATTACTTCCACCAGTGAAACTCCTCTAACTTAATCAGTAAATTATTTCTGGACTGATTAAGTATTTAAGAAGTTCCCATTTTGGCTGTGGGAGGCGGCTCATGCCTGTAATCCTAGCACTCTGGGAGGCTGAGGTAGGTGGGTTGCCTGAGCTCAGCAGTTCAAGACCAGCCTGAGCAACTGGTTAAAACTGGTCTCAAACTGGTCAGAACTGGTCTCAAACTGGTCAGCAACTGGTTCGAGACCCTGTCTCTAAATATAGCTGGCGGTTGTGGCAGGCACATGTAGTCCCAACTAATTGGGAGGCTGAGGCAAGAGAATTGCTTGAGCCCAAGAGTTTGAGATTATTGTGAGCTTTGATGCCATGGCACTCTATTAAGGGCAACAAAGTGAGACTCTGTCTCAAAAAAAGTTTTCATTTTGTTTTTGTCAGGCAGACTGTTGTGCCCAGGATTTCTACGAAGACCACACTGCCAAACAAGGCAAATTTACAGCATAGTCCTTTTATTGAAGAGCCGCCCAGTGACTGCTTCAGTGTCCCAACATGAGTTGGGGTTTCTGAGAGCAGTCCCGAGTGCTTAAGGAGTCAGGTTTTTAAGGCTTGGTCGGCATCCTGGTTGGCACACAGGCTGTCCAGGTGCATTCGGGTGGGGTAGCAAGTAAGCATTGTAAAGAAGCAGAATTTTGCTGTGAGTTAGTCATACGTCATATATTTTTGTTTTAATATTTTCCTCTGGCTTGGCGCCTGTGGCTCAAGTGGCTAAGGTGCCAGCCACATACACCTGAGGTGGTGGGTTTGAATCCAGTCCAGGGCCCACCAAAACAACAATGATGGCTGCAACCAAAAAATAGCCAGGCATTGTGGCAGGCGCCTGTAGTCACAGCTACTTGGGAGGTGGAGGCAGGAGACTCTCTTAAGCCCAGGAGTTGGAGGTTGCTGTGAGCTGTGATGCCAGGGCACTCTACCCAGAGGGACAGCTTGAGGCTCTGTCTAAAAAAAAAGAAAATTTACCTCTGTACAGTGTACATCTTTGTGTCAGTATTCTTTCCACCTGGTATTGTTTAAAGGTCAGTCCAGGAATAATTGATTAATTTCCCAGGAAGTTAGTCAAGCAAGAAGTTAGTGAGTACTTTCACATCTATCTTGGGAGTAAACCAAACTTACTCCATTTTGTTGTGGGCTTACAGCCCAGAAATTTGTCAGGAGTTAACTGATATTTATCCATTATTGCCTAGGCATAACAAGACCAATGCAGGATTTGCTGGCTAGTGTTGGCCTTTTCCTGTTCAGGCGGTCTTAATTTTTTCCTGTCCCTTATAAGGTATTTTTAAGGTCAGCCTGTTGGGGTTTCAAGGCAGCTATCTGTCTCCAAAAATTTCAAGTTTTCGGACAGCTGCCTGCATCCATTCTAGGTCAAAAACTGACCAGTCACCCCAAAGTAAGGCAAGTCAGAAACAAAGTTTACTGAGGAAGAGAAAGATGGGTTTACAGAGTAGGAAAGTTCACAAAGCAAGATATGTTGCCATAGCTCATGAGTGGACCTATTGCCATGGGAAGTAGGCAAAGAGGCCTTGAAAATGCCTAGGGGTTCTCTTTTATACTGCCTGGGTCAGGCCTACCTTGACATTCAGAGTCCCCTTGCAACCAGTCTTACTGCACATGGGGCCTCCTATGAGCCTTTTTGAGAGCCCATTGAGGGGTGTGGGCCACAATGTAGATTTAAGTCAATGATAATTCACCTTAAGCCTGTTGCAGGTCACCTTCCAGACTTTTTTGCACCTGTTGCTGGGCTAGAGGATCTTCTACATTTTTTTTCAGTTGGCAGCTAAGTTCTGACTGGTAGATTGTAGGGTGGTCCCTCTTCCCCAGCTGTGAGAATCACTTGGGATAGAATTAAGGTGTGTGGCACCAAGGTGGGGGTCTGCCCTTGTCCTTCCCTGGGAGAGCTGTTTCCTAACTTACTACCTAACTGTGACTGGATGATTGAGTTGGGAATGTCTTTGGTTCATATTCCGAGTTACAGCCTATCGGAACTGGATGGTTACTCTGGGACTATTGATCTTTGGGAGGATGGATGCAGAAGAAGCTTGAGCAGGGGCTTTTTCTAAGGTGAGTCTAAGTTTAGGAGTGTGGATGGAAGTAGAAGCCTGACCAAACTTTGGTCAAGTTCACAGGCATTATGTCCACATTTGCCAAGTCAGTGGGAAGAAAGAGTTTGGCTAATCACTTATCAGGCACAGAGTAGAAATTTGGTTTCAGGAAGACAATGCAGTGGTATGTGAGTCTCAGCTAAAAATATGAGAAAGATGGTTCTTATAGTGGGGGATTCTTGATTATCTTAATTTTCTAAGAATTTAGTACTAGGGTAAAGTTTAACAATGCCAATGTCTTCATTTTCCTCAAAGTTTTCTTCTGAAGGCTTCACTGAGTTGTTTAAATAACAACACAGCATCACCATTTTCTTTATGTAATTTACTTAGTGAATCTTAAGACACCTCCCTCAGTGACTGACTGTAGCTCCTCTTGACCAAAAGTACCAAAACTGAGTTGCTAGCCTTAAGAAAGAAGGAGACATGCCTCATCATACCCCCTTCCCTCTTAGAAATGTCCCCATGACTCATTGAATGGCCTAAGGCTATGCAAGACACACCTGTAGGCCCTCAATATACACAACAAACCACTTGAGTTTGGGCACATGTGGTGTTGGGTACTTTGTCTCTGATTAACACACCCTTTATATTAACTCAAGATTCCTTTTCATGGGACTCCTGATCTTTTAGACAAAACCTAACTCAGCCAATTGTCAGGTACAGAATTTTTTTTTTTTTTTTT